>NC_043984.1:11285514-11380514 GCF_902150065.1 Myripristis murdjan | reverse complement strand
CATTTTTTTCTCGCCTCTCTCTCTCTCTCTTGCTCTAATATATAACACACATATATGTATTTTCTGTGAGCATTATCCGTCTGGCTCATAATCACCCTCTTCCCTTTCAGCACCTTTTGTTCCTCTCTCCCTCTCCCCTTGCTGTCTTTTTCATTAATCCTGTTTCTGCTTCCCTCCTTCATCTCCCTCCTCTCCCCATCTCTATATGTCTCACCTTTCACACTGTCTATCCCTCCCTCCCATCCTTCTCAACTTTTTTTTCCCTCCTTCACTCCTCTGAAAAATCTCATCAAAAGTGTCTGCCAGCTCAGCTGACCTCACTCTCGACTGAAAGGACAGATACCTGTTTATGGTTGCAAAGCACTTCAAAGATTTCGCTTAATGCAAACATGGCGCTTGTCGTGGCGCTGGATGAGAACAATGGATGCGAGTCAGATAAAACCCTAGCTCCAGATGGCTCTTTCTACGGGTGGCCTGGTTCCTCCCAGTAGGCATGTGCCGGCTCCTCTCGAAAGGGGTGTTGTTATCACCTGTGTCCCTGCAACTGCACCTGAAAAAAAAAAAAAAAATCTATTTTTATCAGCATCACTTTGCTAAGGAAATGCAAGGAAAGAAGCGAGAGCGACTGGAGTTCTTTGCTGAGATTTATGTTTCTAGGTTCACATGCTGTCTGAACTGAACCAGAAAACTGAAGCATTTACTCCCAGAAACACTCACTGGTTACTGTCACAGTTTATGTTCCTGCTTTTTATTTTATTCTCAGCGGAGGCATCGTAGATGAAGGGAGGATGAAAACCTGGCTGTCTCATTTCTGGCTGTGGGAGACAAATGTATGGCCACTTACGCAAACTGAATTGTTGTAAGGCAGTGATGACAGGGAAAGACCTAGAATTCAGTCTGATTCCCCAATAAAGTGTATACTTCTTTTTTTGTTTTCTTTTTCCTTTCTTGGCCCTATTTGTAATTTGTTTGGCTAAATTATTGCTATGGCCAGCATTGGAAGGAAAGAATGTGTGAAGTGTGTGCCATCTCTGGTGCAAAGATGGATTCTGAGTCAGCAAGCTGCAGGTGGATTCAACTTTAACACCTCTGCATTTATGAAAATGTCTCTTGTTATTGTCTTTGAGAGGAGAATTGAACAGACGGCAGCTTACATAGACGCGAGCGATTTCTAAATTACATTGCACATGGCCATGCAGCCGCAGTGTGTTTATTCTTGAGCAGCTACTTTCGTAACAAGGCACTAATTCACATAGCTCATTATGGTAACACTATAGATAAGGTCTGGGTGTCTTAGAGTTGTCTCTCATGAGAAGTTCATTTGCTAATTGTGTGCGTATTTTTAGATTGGTGATCTTGAGAATTAGATCTTCCAGGCTTGTCATTGTAACAACAAGAGTCATCCCCCTCCTACTCCTTCCCTCATTACCAGCCTTGTTGACCTTTCCTAGGAGCTCGTTTTCCAGCCACACTGTGGAGCTATTGATTGGTTGATTCATTTAGACTTAACAGGGATCAGGAAACTGCCATGCGTTCCTCCCCAGGTTGTCCTGTGGCAGTCCGTACGATGAATAAGACATCAGCGCGTTTGGGTAACAGCGCGGAAAATAGGCCAGCGAAGATAAAGATGTCGAGTTTCATTGCACGTTTAGATATCCCCCATTTGAAAGTCTAATTCACCATTCAATATGAGTGATGCTATTAACTGTCTGGAGCCCCTCCACTTGTTAGAGATGAGCATCTTAGAGGATGCAACCAAGAATGGAGATGAAGAGGTTGTGTTTTTAAATATTCAAAGGGATTCGGCGTGTTCTGGAAAGAAACCCTTCAAAAGTTGAGAGCAAGAGAGATGCGGTCACATTTTAAAAAAAAAAAAAAAAAAACGCTTCACTTACTTTGACAACCACACTGGTGTCACTTCATTTCTTCCAGTGTGTCACATTTCATCAGGCATGTGACAGAGAAGAAGAGGAACTTTTTTTTTTTTTTTTTTTTTTTAAATCTGATGGTGTTGGTTTGTCAAGGTACAGACAGTCCTATTCCCGAGACAATGTAAGGCTGCTAAATATCTCCATAATCGTCTGAGAGAATTGAGATAATAACCCAATCATGAATGATGGGGAACCCAGCCTTCCCCCCAAAAAAGAAAAGATTGGGTGATGTATTTGAAATAATCTTCAAGCTTCAAGGATAACACGCTGCATACAGCAAGCAGTAAATGAGCTGCTCAACATTTTTATGAATTTTCAGCCTCCAGATCCCATCAAGAGCCACTTTCTCGAGGTCAGCTTGTAAACTGTAGCAGGACCTGTATTCCCTGCTTCGCCTTGCAAGATTGACTATTGACTTCGGTACCACCGCGTCGCCTACCAACTTTACTGTGTCGAGCTGTGATTTTCCACATTGTTAGAGAAGAATGAAGCTGATTTTATTGGTCTATTTGTTGGCACTGATTGTAGCAGTGCTATATGTGCCCACTGCAAAATCTCAAAAGGCCTTCAAATCAGGTCGTTGAAGAAAATCATAATGATCGTTTTTTTAAATCACCTTTTTTTCAGACATATTTTGTCTTTGCTAATTTTATTGTGGATTCATGTATCTTTGCTGTAATCCTGATTTTGAAGTTCATTGATAACTTATTTAATTTATGCAGAAATTTATAAGTCCTCTGATTATTATTGTAGTCGCTGTTGTTTTTGTTTTTGTTGTTGTGCGGACGTGTATAGGACTTTGTGTAACATCATGTGTCAACAGGGAGTAGCTGACCACACTGTGTCCATCTGTGTGTCCATCTGCCCTTCTCTTTTCCCTGTCCCAGGCTGCCGCTGCCAGAGGAGTGGCGTGGCGTTCGTGACAACGCGCTGTCGGAGCTCTGCGGGATTAAGGGCTGCATCTTCGTCCATGCCGGAGGCTTTATCGGCGGGAACCAGACTCAGGAAGGAGCTCTGGAGATGGCCCGGAGGACCCTGCAGGCCGCGGCCCAGCCCCCTGCCAACGGCAGCAGTTGACCGGCCAGGGGGGACGGCCAACTGCAGATTTTCTTTCACCAGTCAGTCTTTAGAGGTGATTGCAACAATCGAAATTTTACTCATTTACTCGTTTGTGACTTGTACTTCCCAGTCAGGGCAAGTACTACTTCATTCTGCTTTGTCAGAATGGGGATGGTATGGAAATGAGAGCCAAATAGCCCTTCTGAAATCCTGTATGTCATCACAGCCCCATTCTGAATTATAATGGTGACTCCTGTTATTATTTTTGTTTGTACTGAAACCAGCACTGCTAGTGCTTGCATTCAAATCTGTGTTTGTCGTGTAATTCATTTGCAATAAAATACCATTCGACTGATAATTGTTTGTCTGAGAAGTTTGTGAGTAAAAAGTGTGACAAATTGTGTCCTTTCTAATGGATTTGTTTCACTTTTAGGTAAGACCAAATGATCAAGTGATCCTTCCTTCTCTTCTACTGATATCTTTCCCTTTTCGCCGTGACTCAAAGCAAGATTAACACAGATAAGCCGAGCCACTACAGTATCTTCAAAGCCCAGGAATGCCACGGCCTTTTCCTCCAAGGGTTGGTTTAATAGACGCAGGGACACTGGTTCATCCTTTCATTTGCCGCATGCTGACATTAAGTGCAGCGCTATGCCGAGACACAAAAGACTACACTCCCTGCTCTTGGATCAAAGCATCAATAATCAGTCATGATTAATCCAAAGAAATTAATTTCCAAATGACACAAAGAGGTGCTTCTTATGGCAGCGGTGTCGTGACAGGGCTACTGGCGGTAGGACAAGAGCTGCTCAGTCAATTTGCTGATAATGAAGTATGGGAATGTGCCGTGAATTTTCTCATTAATACTCCAGAATTTTTTCCCTTCCTATCTCTACCTGTCAGTCCTGCTTTTCTCACTCCCCACAATGCTGGCGGTTCTTGCCCAGTGTGATATTTTGCGCTGTATAATATCACTGTGGTGCACTTGCTTTTATATTATAATTTTTTATTATTAGATGATTTTGTTTGTCTTTTATCCATTGATGCGAGTGTTATTGCACAAACGCTGCAACAGCCACAGATTAATTTATTCTTAATCACAGCTGTCAGTGTTGCTCAGCCTCTTTTTCCTCAGTTGCCATTCACAGTGCTCAGCGTTTGCAGGCTGTTAATTCCTCACTGTGCTCTCTTGTTCTCGCTCTTATCCTCTGTCTCTCTGTCCCACTTGCTCTTTTCCTCTTTTTCTCCATAATTGCAGCTTTGCTTGCCCTCGGCACGCACAATTGGTGTCATTTTGTCGGGGCCAATACACATTCCACGGTCAAGATAACAGAGCTCTCCTTTCAGGTCTCATCCGAAAAACAAATTTCATGTTCATCATCTGATCTATATTTACGCCCAAGTTTCAACTGCTGAGTAACTGTTTCGGTTTTAGCTGAGGGTGCAGAGGGTTTTTTATAGCTGTGGAGACACATACAGTGTTCCTGTCACATGCTCTTTCTCGCCCTCCCCCCTCTCTCTCTCTCCCCTTTGCTCGCACACTTTCACACTCTCATTTTAGCGTTATTACTTATGCGCTCTCTGTTCTGCTGGACTTAAGCCAAGGTCTCAATCCAATCAATAAATATCTGATACAATCCGTGCCAATCACGTGGCTGTGATTTTAATCTCTGCCAACCAATAATCTGTTGTCATGGGAGACACCGAGGATGGGTGTTTTTTCCCCTGCTGTTAACCTCAAATGACACACATTGAGAGGAGCTGAAGACGGCAAATCTAAATTCACCACAGACCGAATTTATAGACACCTTGAGTGCACATCAAATCAAAGGGGGGAAAAATAAGCTGATACGTATTGATTTGAATTCCCAGCCGCCAACCTTTTCTGAAGCGCAGGCAATCACACAATTTCAGACTTATTCATAATCAAGCGCAATTGCGTGATTGCTGTGCACGGTCCACGGGGATTCGGTAGATGCTGAGGTTTGATTGTAAACTCCGGTTTTCTACCTGTAGCTCAGTTTCCACCACCACAGGGCCGGCCTGGGCTAACACTTTTCCCTGTGTCAAACCTGCCAAACATTTTATTACGCTTTGTGCTGTCAGAGGTAATGACTCCATCCTGAATAGTTGATTCCAGCAACCCAGCAGCGGACCAAAGCTTTGTTTTGGTGCTCCGGTGTAAGCAGTTTTAGATGACTCCAGCTCAGGCAAGTCCCAGTTGGCCTCCCTGTGGAAAAATGGCTACTGAGCGCCTCAGCAGAACACCTGCCCCCAGCCTGACCTGTTGTTAGTGGATTCAGTCCCCGCAGAATTTCAGGCGAGTTGCAGAAAAGCTCCGCTGCTCTCTCCAGACTCTCCATCTTTTCCGCTCCATCAGGCGCGCTCAACATGCAGGAACACAGTTGGCCATGCGGTTTGGTCTCTCTTATTTCATTTTACACAAATAGCAGCGAAAATGATAGCATGCGGTCGGCTGCCCTTTGAAAGTAAAGATTCTGTTAAGTGTGTATCATTCCCTCTCCCTCTTTTTGTTGGCAGATTTCTCCAGCCTTGTGTTCAGTTCAGTTTTCCATTCAGATGACAGGCAAATAAATGACGCCAAACCTCTGTGCCTCGCTGAAGTCAGGTTTTCCACTGGTCCGCCTGACATTGTCATTATTTCCCCTTGCTCATTTTGACTATTAAACCGCTCCCAGGCATACAGTTTTTCTGAAACTGGTTCTGCAAAGGACACACCAAATAGGCACCACATTAACACTCCATTTTGGTTCACTTCACACCCTCCTCCCCCCCCATTTCTCTCCTCGAGTTTTCCTTCTGCAAATTGAATTGCTCAACCTTCAGCATGTCATTCACTCTCTATTCAAGGACCAAGCACATAGGCAACGTATAATACCTTTTGGAAATGCTGCTTCCCACTATGGTGCGGTTTTCACACATTTCTCCTCTGCAAAATTTATCTTCCAGTCACCCCGGCTGGAGCCTTGTGTCCTCGGCTTGTTACAAGCCGAGGAGAAGAATCTTCATGTGTCAAGGGCAAACATTCACAGAGATTCAACCTTAAAGAAGTAGAAGAAGAGCGGCGTATCTATTGTATTTGCAACTCTCCACATTTTATTTGTCAGGGCTGGAAATGTGACAGTTTTGAGGTGGCTGATGAGAGCAGGACTGGCTGGAGAGGGAGAGGAGAAACGTGGGGTGCCATCATGGCTGTCAGACTTGTCCTTTCCCCCTCAGGGCTCTGCTTCACGTAGGCAGATATTGCTGCTGGTTGTGGGCACAAGGAGAGAGGAAGGCACTTGTCCTGAGGGTATTGTCTGTAAACCTGCTTGTGTGTGTATGTGTGTGCGCTGTGTGTGTATTTATATATCAAATAACATGTATGTGAGCAGAATGAATGTCTAGCGCCCCGTGTTTCTAAATTCAGGCATTTATTTCTATATTTCTGAGTGCAATAAGCGCATATGTTACACTTTGAATAGTCAGCCTCTGTCAAATAAGTTTTCGCCTTGATAGTTTGAGGTCTGTGCAGAGTGACAGATGGTGTGCCTACCTGGTTACCCTCCGAAAATAAGGCTGACAGAAGAGATGAGTGATTAAAGGACAAACGAAGAGGTGGCATCTTCCTCTTAATGTCGCTCTCTGCCTCAGCCCACTGATTTGGCTGGATCAGTCCCACTCAGCACTCCTGGTTGTCTTGCTGTGACAGCTGCAAATGAAAACAATGGTCGTCTGGGGGTTTGACACCTTTTGCAAGTCACGACTGAGCAAAATTTAAATGGATGATAACCACCAAAAAAAAAAAAAAAAGGTTGTGTTCTCTCTCTTTATTTTAAAAATGCATACAGTGTCCCTTCAATTGTTTACCTGGAATTCAGTCAGATTTTGTGCAATGGCTTTATTTGTATGACTCTGATTAATTAAGGCAACATCTAGTAGGGAGGAAATCAATCTCAGAAATCCAGGATGATTGTCATCTATACTGGTGACAAATGGGAGGATGACATACCTGCCTTGTTCGTCTTTGTCTCTTTAACAGAGAGAGAGAGAGAGAGAGAGAGAGAGAGAGAGAGAGAGAGAGAGAGAGAGAGAGAGAGAGAGAGAGAGAGAGAGAGAGAGAGAGAGAGAGAGTTTGCTCCACGTCTTTAATGCTTACTATCGTCTAGTACAACAGTGATGAAACCAACTTCTTCAAGCAACAGCAGTTGACAGAGCCGGACACAGAGCCGCGGCTCAAAGTTGACATCTTGTTTTTGCACATTGAACATGTCCAGTCTCCTGTCAGCAACAATCCGAAACAACCACTGAGGGGAGGGAATCTAAATAAAACCCGTCTTCCACCGCTGGAGCCCAACTTCACAACAACATCCTCTTCACAGGTGAGTAATATTTATTTCAACAGCGCTCATTTTCTCCATGCCACACTTTTACCCTGCCCTAGAGAGAAAACCACTTTACCATTCCTACTGGGATATTTAGCCCTATAATCTGCGGTAGTTGATAATGAGTTCCGTGCTTTAATGCATTCTCCTCTTTCCGCGGTGTTTCTTTATTTACAGTGACGCCAGCCCACAGCTTTTGATCGTAAATCATTCATCTAGACTGAGGCGGAAAAGCTCTGCAGGCGACATCGGCGGGCTACGAAGTTTCATTTCGATGATAAAAGTAATTAAGATCGAAAAATGAGATGGAGCAATGAATCGTAGCCAACTCTTTTAACCTTGCACTGAGAAAACCGTAGGGCTCGAATGTCTTCTACGGGGTTGGAAACTTTCCTTTTATTCGGATAATCCAATTTACCAATTTTACGGCGCTTAATTTGATTTGTTAATTGAGTTGCCCTCGGAAATGTTGACTTTGTGTAATGAAAGGTAAAAAAGATATGGGTGACTCACAGTCAGAAGCAGGACATGCCAAATTGCTGCCATTATTATTATTATTATTATTATTATTAATAATAATAATCATCATCATCATCATCATCATAATAATATTCTATTGTTGTTTTTGTTGTTAATATTATTATTGGGGTGGTTGGGGTAGTAAGATAGTTTGTTTTATGTTTTTATTCTGATTTTTTATTTATTTATTTATTATTCTGATAGATAAAGGGTAGACATTCTCTTATTGCAAACATCAGCTTTACAGTCCCAGCCAATCTCCCTCATATCATCTATCTTGGGAGTATAACATCTCTCTCTCACTCTCTCTCTCTCTCTCTCTCTCTCTCTCTCACACACACACACACACACACACACCACAAACTCCCTGTAAGTACCATTGTCATTCCCAAAATACAGTGGCAAATTACTGTTTGGAGCATTATCTGTGATTTCCATCAGCCTTATTTCCCTCTTCACCCACCTTGCTCAATCTACATTCAGAAACATTGGATTGATGGATGATTAATGATGACCAAAATCCTCATTTCTGACATTGCAAAGTGGCACAGCCACTGGATGGCCATCAAAATGACAGTGGAAATCACATGAGATTGGAATTGTCAGTCACCTATAGGTCGTTCAATCAAATCTAGGTCACTGTGGTCTGGAGATGAAGTCTGCCATTCCGCCTCTGTGGCATCTATAGGAGGGATTCAGGAGACATCAGGCTCATGGGAGTTATTCTGAAGACAGGGAGACAGCAGAAAGGGCTTGGCATTTAAGAGAATGTTTAATCAAATTTAAGGAGTCTATCGTGATTTGCTCCTGGAATAAGAACTTCAAATTGCTCTAATTACCTCAGCAAAACTAAAAATGGCCTGAAAATAGATGGTAAAAATGCCCCTGTGGAACTAAATGCCATGAATTCATGGATCTAGTCAGACAGGCAGACAGGCAGACAGACAGACAGACACACATGAGACTAAGGGATTCAGATGCAGCAGCAGTAATCTGACACACATAACACATGTAATGTATTCTCCAGTGGTTTTACCCATCAGATGTAGAGTCTAGCGACATTGTGCTTTTGCCTTTGCCTGCTATCTGCAGGAGCACTGAGCAGATACTAACCCTAGATACTACCCCCCACACCCCCACACCCCCACCCCCACCCCCCACCCCACATTGTCACTTATTTACACTGTGGGATACAGGCAGGATTGATGTTCTTGCCTGTAATAGTGTAGCAGGCACTACTTGGGCTATCGATCCCACTGTTTCCAACCTTCATCCCTCAGTCCTCTCCTCCCTCAGAATATGATAAAGCACTATTGCATCAAGGGAAAATAAATAGAGGGAAGAATGAAATGAAAGTGTATTGATGAGTGTAATGTGATAGAGGGGGAGTAAGGATAACCCTGCCCAATGATTTGTTTCCATTTAATGCAGGAAACAAATAAGGTTTCTGATCCTTATTAGGCCACTTAAAGGTCCATTCACTGCTGTCTGCTTAGACTGTAATTTATACACAGATCACCACCGTATGATGTCCTTACCCACAATTCCATTCCTGTTTACATAGAATAAAAGATCAGTAGTCAGGTCTTTTTTTCCTATAGCCTTGTATTATTAAGGTCAGGATCAGTTCCATTTCAAAGGAATTAATTTACACCACCAATGAGAAATTGAATCACTAGTGTGTACGACCTGTCTGATTCAGAATCTGTTGTCCTCTACCTGTAAGTGTAGACATGCTCTTGGCACTTGGGAATTACAGTGTCTGTCTGTACAAGAGGGCATTTATCAGATAAACAGGCTTAATCTCATTTCACCTTTCCGCCTCTTTACCTACTGACATGCTTTCTGCTCCTAAAAATGGTCCAAAACGATAATCTCCCATGTCAGCCTTCATTTTGATTGTGTCTGATGGATGAGAGTGTGCTGATGACAACGAGCAACAGATAGTGAGAGAGAGAGAGAGAGAGAGAAAATCAGCTGTTCCAGACTGTGACCCTGTTTTCCCAATCTGACAGGTTCTCCTGGCGAGACTGTGTGTGTCTGATTGGGACCTGGTGTGTGTCAGGGGGCTATGGTGAGGCGATGTGCACTGGCTGGTGTGAGGAGAGATGTGCCGGCGTCGGTGGGGAAAGAGGGCGAGGTAAAGGAGTGGATCTTCAGTCATGGCTGTGCACCTTGCTGTTGTTCTCGGCTCTGTGGGACCCCGTGTGCCCCCAGTGTCCGGACAGTTGCCACTGCGCCTGGGACACGGCCACGGTGCTGTGCTCAGATGCTGGGCTGCGGGAGATTCCCGAGGGCATCCCGCCAGACACCGTGTCCCTCCACCTGGAGCGCAACTACATCCGGAGCATCCCCGAGAGTGCCTTCATGGATCTGGTCCACCTGCAGGACCTGTACCTGTCCCACAACCGCATTGACTCGCTCTCCTCGGGGGCGCTGCGGCATCTGGGCCCCGAGCTGCGCCTGTTGGACCTCTCTCATAACCTGCTGAAGCAGGCCAGCAGGGATGAGTTTGGCTCCACACGCGCCAAGACGCGCCTCTACCACAACCCCTGGCACTGTGACTGCGCCCTGCAGGAGCTGATGGAGACCCTGAACCTGGAGCCGGAGACGGTGAACGGGATCGTGTGTGAGAGCTCGGTGCGCGGGGCAGGCGAGGGGAGCAGGTGGGAGGACCCCTCAGCTCAGGGGGAGCACGCGGGTCAACCCCTGGTCAAACTGCTGGACTCTGGGGTGAATTTCTGTAGCCTGCAGCGGAAGACCACCGACGTGGCCATGTTGGTGACAATGTTTGTTTGGTTCTTCATGGTAATCGTGTACGTGGTGTACTATGTGAGGCAGAACCAAGCCGAGGCCCGGAGGCATTTGGAGTACCTGAAGAGTTTACCCAGTCCACGCAAGACCCCCATGGAGACAGACACTCTTAGCACTGGCTTCTGAAGAAACCAGTGCCATTTACTGTATACGAAGAGTGACTGAAAAACCTCATAATGCTGTATTTGGATGGAGCTACTGTAGACCAGACTGTAGAACATGGTTACAATGGGACATGACCTCTTTACAACTGTGTCTTGTGATTGCAGTATTTATTTATTTTTTTTGGTAACTACTGTGCCCACTATGTGTTTTTTTATTTTTCAAATCCTGATGTATGTTTTCTTAATTGCATCAATTGTAAGTGAATATTTATTTTCTCCTGTTCTACCAAGCTGAATGACATTTAAAATAGTGAAATGAAATAGGGACAGTGGAAGCAAATTGAAATAAGATAGAAAAGCGGAAAAGAAGGAAAAGAAAGCCAATATTATTACCTTCCATCTCTCCCCTTTGAATACTCCCTTCCTGTGCTCTCACCATGATGGTCCATGCTGTGTCCTTTTATCTTCCATTAGGCTCTAGTTAGGCTGGTCTGACCAACTGGCCCATAATGAGCACTCGAAAGGCACTAATCAGTCTGAGTGTGTTTATCAGGTCAAAAGGGAGAGTGTGCACCCTGGTGTTTGGGTGTCTATTTAATTGCCTGCATGTGTGTGAGATTGTGTGCGCTCACATGCGTACCTATGTGTGTGTGTGTGTGTGGTTAGTGCCTTTGTGGTGTTTTTGTGCATCGTGTGGTCATTTCCTTTTTGCTTTTTCCATGCTATATAAGCGTTTCCCATTACAAGGTCACTGAGCCACTCATGCCTGTGTCAGTCGAGAACTGCTGATCTAAATTTACTCTCAGGAAGCAGCGAGAGCTGGAGGTGAAGTATTTTGCCTCTGAGCTGCAGCAATCAGCTCTAAAATATCTGGACAGCTTAGTGTACATACAGCTGTCTCTGCTATTGAGAAATTTCAGCCAGATTTAGAAATTGGTTCAATTATTAAGATGCTCATTGTTAGAAATTAAATTAATACAGCTCCTTTTCCTGAGAAAGGCTCTGTTATCTTAGATTTTAATTAATCTCTTCTTACTCACAGTGCTTTTTCAGACCTCTCTACACTGACTGCTGTGTACAAATTGTTCTGTTTTTCTCTATTTCCCGCATAGACTGTCTTGTAATTGATTCTTTCTCAAGCCACTGTGAAAACAAGCAAAACACTTTGATAATAAATGTTTTTTTTTTTTTTTCAGTCAGTGAATTTAAAGCCAGTAATGTTAAGTCTCTTTTAATGGCATTACTGATGAGCAACATGTATATAAACTGAACATCCAGCTCAGTGTTTGACGTAAATGGAACAAAACTGACTGGATTTACAGCCACTTTTTTTTTTTTTTTTTCTAATTTGACTTCAGTTCATTGTAATCACATTTACTTCAATGCCTTTGGAGCGGCACTTCACTGCGTATTGCGTGTTCCTCATTCTTCACTGCTACCAATAGAGGTTCTAAATTGCCTCTCTCAATTTCACATCTAATACTGGATTTTTCATTTAATCTGCATCCAAGAGGTTTTTCCATGTGTCTGCAGTCTGTCCAATAATCGGCTTATGTGTACAGTTACAGCCTTTGTTAATGTTCATGAATATAATAAAACATCAGTGTATTCCATTTTCCTCATCGGGGAATTGGGTTGGTAAAGCAGTTAGAGCTAAGTTTAAACTTAGAGTAGGTTGACTTACACTGTAATGTGCTCCATGTGGTGTGTGTGTGTGCTTTGTTATAGTCTACAAAGACTGCGGCTGGCTGAAGACTGTGCTCAGGCTTAAGATAATACTGTGAGAACTGAGAAATGTTGATGATAACTGGTCAAACTATAAACCTAAATAGGCTGTGGTATGTTGGGTATGTTGTAGTTGCAGTAACAAACCAGGGGTCGTTGTTTTGCAGTAAAAAGGTGGGCAATGTCTTGTGATTTACTTGTGGAACAATGTGGGTGTGAGCATTTCTTAGATGTTGGCTGTTTGTCAGAAGTCATAATTCTAATGTTGATATGCCTGACTTCAGTTTCCCAAATGCATCTCTACCATTAAAATCATCTTTGGCCCATTCATGTCAAGGTACATCAATGCTGTAGAAAACTCCAAACACAAAAACCAAGCATGTCCTGTGTGTTGTTTTTTGTATAATATATTTCTTTTTTATTGGTGATGTATTTTTGTCTCAGTGACTTGTTTTTCCTGTCCTGTTTGTATGCCGATCATTATTCAAACAAGGATTACATCATAGATTTGGAAAGCAGTACATTAAATAATAAATGAACTATCAAAAAAGTGATTTCAGGAAAAAAACAAAACAAACAAACAACAAAATATATATATAAAAATAAAAACAAACGTGGCTCTGTTTTGTTCATAGAAATGCTTCTACCTTTTATTGCTAAGGTGAAAGGTCAGGCAAGAAAGTGAGAGTGCATAGGAGAAAGAAGTACAGGATGACATAAATTCACAGCATGTGCTGATCACGGTCGGCAGTGTTTCCAGTTTCTACTCTACCATGCGTTTTAGCTAATGAAAATAAATTGAAAAACTATTACATATACCAAAAAGTGATACATGATATGAACTTTTACCACCTTCTTCTCCAAGGTTATTTGTTTTTGCAATCACCAACAAAACAAAACGCATACAAAATGGCCCGGCTATCATCCATCTCTCCACTGCCTTTTCTGGAGTTCTCTGAGCCGTTTCTCCCCCTGGAAACCACCACAAAAACACATCATGGAAGCGATAAGGTTAAGTGTGACTTCCTTCAGGAATTTTGCACTGGCAGAAAAAAACAAAACAAAAAGGGAAATCACAAGGGAAGAGTCAAAATCATTGCCCCAGATACTTCCTGCAAATGTGGGGGGAGAAACAAAACAGAAAACAAATCAAATAAAAAGCAACTTGAGTCTGTTACTTGGTTTTGTCTTTTATTTCCAATTTACATTAATTAAAATGTAACAAAAACAAGTCATGATCATCATATAATAATAATTATGCTATTATTATTAATAATAATAGTATTATTAATAATAAAAATATACACAACCTCACACAAATGTACCCTCTGCACCGGCTGACAGTTACTCCCTTCTCTCTGAAGGAGCAATGGATTGAGCAGTGAAGTCAGCCACACCCCAAATCTCATCAATGGTGTGTGTGTGTGTGTGTCTGTGTGTGTGTGAGAGAGTGTGCCAAGGGCAGAGGGCTTGTCCTGTGCGAGGGGACAGCTAGGGACTCATGGAAGGAAGTAGAGAGGGATGGGGTCAAAGGTCAAGCAAAAGGGGGGCAGCAGAGTCTGGGCTTTTATGACCCGGCTTCTCACAATATGGGTCACATTGGTATTTGCCTGATATTTGGGTTTGTAAACGCATATTCAAGGATAAAAGGCCTTATTTGCTTCGTGTAGATGTTTTTTTTTAGTGTGAGGTAGCTTTAAAATATCAAAACAAAAAAAAATTACTAAAATGAAAAAGAAATTCGTCATGGACATGTTTATTTATGGGGGCTGAAGCAGGAGGCTGGGGCAAGGCAGGGACATTTATCACGCTGAAATACAAAATCCCAGGGTGAAATGTACTCTCTGAGAAACTGTATATATATGTATACACACATATACATATATATACATATATACAAGTCACTACATATCAGTATCTGGTTGTTAAAAAATACAGACTGTTTTACAACAATAGCACCATTGACTTTATTATAATACACAGTAACTTTCTGATACACACTGTGGTGGTAGAAATAGGAACACCTGCACTTTCTAAAGTAGCTAAATTTTTGGTTTCAACAAGATATGCATGTTTTAGTGGATATGAAAAAGGAGTGACGGGGGATAGGGGAGAGAAGAGGAGGAAGTAAGAGAGTAAGATGGAGGATAAAGGTCTTTTTTATTATTTGTAAGTGGGCTTTTTTTTTTTTTTTACTTAGCAACACACTTAGTCCTAACACACCTGGGACCCAAACCTAAACAATAAATAAATAACGCCAACATATTTTTTTCACCCTAGATCCCTGGCATGTTCCCTCACACTCCTCATACTTCCTCCCTCTTGTTCATGGGGGGGTGGGTGGGTTACTGTTCACCCTCACCCAGGGTGGGGCTCTGGGGTACACTGGATGTCCTTAAGGGGCTGGAGGGGGTGGGGGTGGGGGGTGACTGGAGTCAATGCTGGATGAATCACAGATGACAGGTACTGGTGCCATTCAGTGCAGATATCCTGTGGAGTACGACTTGGAAAAGCACTTTTTACTTAGAAAAAAAGTCCCATTTTAAAAAAAGTGTCTTGATCTTTCCTTTTCTCTTCTTTCTCTCTTCCTCATTTGAAGCGTGTTCCTCTCTCATCTTTTTGTTTTTTTGTTTTTTTTTCTTTTAAATTTCCACTTCTTCTTTCTGTCTCGATCCCTCGTTCTTTACAAGAAGCAGACTGGCCCGACGTCGACTCCAAACTCCTGGTCTGCTCCACCGATATCCATGGGGGCAATGTCCACGATGGGCAGACGAGAGGTCTTCTGCGATCTGTATTCAATCACTGTCTTGCCCCACTGTCCTGTGTGTTTCTGCAGAGAGTGGAAAATCATAACAAATGTTAGATGACTTTTGGCAGCTGCAGACCTCTGGACAATGAGATTAGGTCGGCCAGTGTGTGAGCGAACAACTGACAATAACAGAGAAAGCGCTAGAGCTGCCAGTCTCACCGTGCAGCCGTCCTCCATCACGCTGTAAGTGAAGCGGCTGTTGCCCTCGGCTCTGATCTCCACGTCATTGGAGCCCTGCAACAGCACGGCCTTCTTCAGGTTGCCCGTTGAGGCGTCCATGTAGGCCACACTGTTCTTACAGTGGTAGGTGAGGTTCTGGGAAGCCTCGGTAGACAGCAGTCTCAGGAAAGTCATCTGGATGGCAGCAGTGTTGGGTGCCAGGCTGTCATCGCCATAGCTGAACTGCATAGAGCCGCCGGTGAGAGAGGAAATAATGACAGTGTTATGATCTTTTCTACTGTGACAACTTTGCCGATCATGTGCCATGTCTCATATCTTGGGGCACAACTGCTCTAATTTAGCCTAAAATGCTCAAATGGAGACTGATTAGTCTACTAATAATGTTGCAACGAAAATTTCAGCTTCAAGTATGAGCCACAAAGAAAAATATTTTCCAGTCTAAATAGCTTCTGTGTGATTTGGCGAAGTTTCCAGTCCAGACAACCCAATACAACAGAGCTGGGGGTGTATTCCTTTTCTGTATCTTGTATCTGTATCTATCTGCTCCCATTGCACATGATTTAGAGGCAGACAGATGCAGTGTGATGGGATTCTATTTCTTTTTGAAACACCTATCTTGCCCCATTGTACTGATTTGCTGGGAGAGGAGGAAAATCACAGCAGACTAGAAACCCTGCCAAATCACACAGAAGCTATCTGTATGAATAGACTCCATTAGAGGTAAGTGGGAAAACATGTTTGTTTGTTTTGTATTCGACGTGAGCTGTTTCTTTAGCTTAACTGTACAGAAAGCTGAAAATGATGGTGCGACTCACGTGGAATCCTCCATTCATTGTCTCTCCGAACCAGATGTGTTTGCGGTCCTTGCTCTTGCTGGACCACCAGTTCTTGCGTGGGATGCCAGAGGGCTTGGGGTAGACGCAGGACTCCCCAGTCTCCATGTTGCAGAAGACCTTGATGGCATCAATGGTGCAGCCCTGGTTAGGGTCGATCCAGTACTCTCCTACGGGCAGAGAGAGGGAGACACAGGGGCCCAACAACATCAGCTTTCAGGATGGCAGTGGTTGTATTTGGCACTTCTGATCAGTCACCTCCTATATGTTCTCTTTGCAAGCAGCATGGAATAAGTGATGATTTTTGTAAATTTATCTTACAATCCTATTCTATATTATGTAATGAGGATATTTCAGAAACTGACTCTGAATTTCCCACTTCCACATGCCTCCACACTACTTACACTATAGCCCAGACCCAGACAAAACTTGGACTGTCAACACAGAACTTCATGCAGCTGAGTACCTACTTTGTTATCACACCCCAATTTGACCAATTCTTCTTGCTGTCACTCACCGCTCTTCCAGTCAGGGTGGCAGAGCTTCAGGTCTCTGCAGGTGCGAGCGGGGTTCTTCTTGGACCCCTCAGGGCTGCGGATGTTCTCAATCTGGTTGTTAAGGGACTTGAGGGTGGCGTCGACCTCAGCGTCGTGCTGGCGGAGGTTTCCGGAGGCCTGGTCAGCTCTCATGTACCGCAGAGGATCGGGTGACTTTTCAGGCTGAGACAGGCCAGCGAAGGCAGACATATCGATGCCAGGGCCAGGAGGACCAGGAGGACCGGGGGGTCCAGGGTTTCCAGGAGGACCCTGAGATGAGAGGTGGAATAAAGAAAAAGTAGGGAGGGTTATATTTGGCACTACAGGCTGCTTGGATCTCTCTTGTGTGGTCACCGCTTCACCTGATCTCGACTCTGTCTGGCTCAGAAATGGTGGAATACCTTTTCTATTTCAGATGGAACACACAAATCCCTCCATACCTTCTGTCTGATGTAGAAAACCTATTTAGTCACTAATTACCTAATTGCTCTCATATCACTCCTAGTAGCTTTAATTTGAAAGTTCTACGTTTTCTTCTTTTCTTCTTTTTACTTGTCTTCTTCCTAATGCTAATGCCATGGCCATGTCTCTCCTTATCAACTCACTGTGCTTGTCATTTTAGTAATGTAGTGATCAATAGACACTAATTCTACTGATGCACTCATGACAAGTCGTTCCAGATAACGGCGTCAGCTAAATGCCTAAAATATAAATGTAAATGCATGTTTACAGAAGGATGGATCAACGAGATGCACAATTGTGTGATCATGTGGGTAGAATTTTCAGGGACATCTTGACTTCATGTTTAATTATGGATGTGATTCAGATGTTTATAAGGATGCTGGAGCATGTGAGGGGAAATTTTACACCACCATTGGATCAAAGAGACTAGGAGGAAAGATGAAACAGTGCTATAGTCAATATATTACTGGAAAGGGAGTCAGCTGTGTGGGTCATCAGTACATGATACAGGATGCATTTCACCTGAGTAGTGCATTATTCTCGCAGACGCTGGCATAATTTAGCAAGGGGAGTTATTATGTTATATTTTGTGGTGTGAATTTTGCATGGCCAGAAGTGATGCCGGTTTGAATCAGAGTACAGTCTGCCTCTATCTCACCTCTGAAGGCATTTTGTATTCCTGAATACATAATTGTCAATGTGCATGCATGTGTTATGCATAACTCATGGTTGCAATTAAGCATAATAAGGCAGAACAAATTAACGTGATTAAAGAGGGTCTCAAATGAAAGCACACATTTACCGGCTCAAGGGTATTTTTAGCCCCTTATAATTCCTGCACTAGAGGATCAGTGTGACAGCAGGGGAAAGTTTGGTTGTGGCACTCACAGAAGGACCAGTCTCTCCCGAGCGACCACGAGGTCCAGGGGGTCCGATGGGTCCTGGCAGGCCGTTGGAACCATCCTTTCCAGCGGGGCCAACAGGTCCAGGTGGTCCCTATAAACACAGATGGAGAAAGGCTTTTCATAAGACACTGCATGTGAAAAAAAACAAAAAAAAAAAACAAACAACAAAATTAAATTACGGGTGAGGACTTTGCATTCACTACAAAATTCATGAAATTTCTAAGAGCAACAATGCTGTCTGAGCATCCCTCGACCGTGTAAATGTCACCTCATCTTAAGACAGTCAGATCAGCACTTTAACGACTGAATAATTGATAAATTTTTGTGCTAGACCCCAACTATATATCAGCTGGCAGATATCATCAGCTGATGTCCAAGAAAAGCCAGTGCATATTGCAGTAAAGAGTCTCTGCTCTCTCAATTTTCAAAGATTTTAGAAAAACTGTTTGTAGCCAGGCTTGACAATTTCATTGAAAAAGACAACTTAATCAGCGACCATCAGTATGGGTTTAGATCAAATAGGTCCACCTCAATGGCAGTCATGGATCTGGTGGAACAGATATCAACAGCAATAAATGATAAGTTATATGCAGTAGGGGTATTTATTGACCTAAGAAAGGCATTTGACACGATCCACCATGGTCTGCTTTTGAAAAAAATGGAAAGATACGGTGTCAGAGGACTTGCAAATGAATGGCTTAAAAGTTATCTTAGTGAAAGACTACAATTACATATGAACAATGTCGATTCTGACATGAAACACATTTCATTTGGAGTCCCTCAAGGCTCGGTACTGGGTCCAAAACTGTTTATAATGTACATAAATGATGTTTATAATATATTAATAAAATGAGATGTGTTTTGTTTGCCGACGACACCAGTCTGTGCTGCTCAGGAAGAGATTTGGATCAGCTCCTGGATACAGTTCAAAATGAGCTAAATATATTGAAGAAATGGTTTGATGCCAATAAACTGTCACTAAACATCAGCAAAACAAAATGTATCATTTTTGGTAATATATCAATAGACAGAGAGGTTAAAATCATGATTACTAATGAAGAAATAGAACGAGTATATGAGAATAAGTTCTTGGGTATCACAATTGATAATAAACTTAACTGGAAATCACATATAAAAAACTTAAGGTCAAAAATATCCAAAACCATTGCTGTATTGTACAAAATGAAAAACATTCTAAACCAGAACTCACCCTTCAACCTGTATTGCTCCCTCATACTCCCATACATGAGTTATTGTGTGGAAGTATGGGGGAACAACTACAAAACGGCCATTAATCCTTTATTCATACTACAGAAGAAAGTCATTAGAATTGTTAGCAAATCTGACTACTATGCACCAACCAATCCACTATTCATTGAATTGAAAACCTTAAAATTACAAGATCTAGTTGAACTCAACACTGCAATAATGATGTATAAGGCATAAAATTATCTGCTTCCGTGCTGTATTCAGGAGCTGTACCAGCATAGAGAGAGTCGGTACAACTTAAGGGGAACTGCCATCTTCAAAAACTAATGCAAGAATAAATAACAAAAATAGATGTGTATCAGTTATAGGGGTAAAAATATGGAATGGATTAGATAAAGAATTAAAAAATTGTAGTTTAATAAATAAATTTAAAAAGATGTACAGATCAAATATAATAGCGAGATATAGAGCAATAGTGTGATATAAATAACGTAAAGGGTTAGTTTCTAGTACTTTTCTGTATTTCTCTTGTTTTGTAAATTGAAGTGATTTATTGTTTCATTTCCTGTTAGTTGTTTTTTGCGTTTTGTTTGTTTGTTTGTTGTCTGTTTTCTGTTCTTGTTCTGTTTGTGTTGTTGTATTTTCTAGTAAGAAGATATTTAAGGGTCTAAAGGGTAGGCACAATAAGCTTAGGCTTCAGCCTACACTTTTTTGGTCTGTCTCTCTATGCAAGTGAAAATAAAGTGCAATGTATTAATTTACTCTTAAATGACCAAATAAAACTACTACTACTACTACTACTGTTAGGACCCGATTCTTTTGTTGAATGCCCAAGGACAGACCGGAGTCAATCTTCAGCTCTCAGATATAATATTTATTTGGTCACATGTAAAGCAAGGCAGCGCTGGTCTCAGTGTGACAGAGCTCTCGCAGGATCTCAGTCAGAATGAGTGTTGATATCAGGAAATGATACATATTTATGTTCTTGGGCTTGGGCCTGCCCCGTACATAGGTTGGACTTTAAACGCAACCGAGAGTAATTGGCCAGTTACTGGACATGGACAGGCCAACCACTGTCCATGCCTTGATCTCGGAATGTGTGATGCTATGTGTATGTATGTTGATTGGGCGTGTATCTAATGCAATAGACCTAACAAATAAGATAGAGAAAATATGTCTGGTTCCAGCTTTGTTTACCTTCTGCTAATAGCCAAGCTGTTCTGAATAATACAAGAAGCATTGAACTTTAACATGCATTGAATACTGCAAGAGACATGAACTATAAGGCCAATTATAAGGTAAAATGCACTTGAGATCATATAAAAATGGTGATATCATTAGTTTGTTAAGCAGACTCTACTGTTTACAATACTTTGTATGACAGCGAGTTGGCGGATCACAGCCGAGCAGATGGTGGTGCTGATTGTGCTAAGAAACTAAGAAGTTTAGTGTTCAGCTGCAAAACATCACGCCTCCAGTACATATCTTTATCACAACTATTTGACAATTCCTTACTACAAATGTGTCTTTATGTGTAAAATATATTGCCCAATATATTGTTATCAGATGTTATTTTATACCTAAATATCAATATCAATATCAACCCCCCCAAAAAAACAGCTCTGGTTTATACTCACTCTTGCTCCGGCAGGTCCAGAAGGTCCGGTAGCACCCTGGTCTCCAGCTTGACCCTGTAAGAGGAGCACAGATTATAGTCATGATAAATTAATGGATTAAGTAGTTGAATACTATAATATAGAAGTTAAACTCACACTACTTCCACTATTAATGAGGAACTGAATGTCAGAAAAACAATGACAAGACAAAATTACAAAGATCAATTTAACAGTTCTCATATGACTATTAAAACATAGATCTGTTTGGAACAAAGGCTAGGATACAAGAGGGTCTAGAGATTGAGTGTGTTATCTTACGGGAGGTCCAGGCAGACCCTGCAGACCGGTGAAGCCTCTGTGTCCCTTCTGTCCTCTCTCACCAGCCTCTCCAGCCTCTCCCTTATCACCACGGGGTCCTTGGGGTCCCTGAGAGACAGTGCATAACAGTCTGGTCAGGAAACACTCATGTCACCGGATTACGCTCTTCCAATTTCTTTTAAGTAGGGCACGGAACAAAGTTTGCTGTTGGATTCATAGTTTGATCACACAGTTTACTGTCTTTGCAGTTTTGTTTCACAACAGAAAAATGCAGGTGTCCTGCCAGAATGTACCAGCCTGAAGACTAGTGTTACTTTCAAGACTTTATTTGGCTCTGTGTGTAAATGCTTACACACTGAATTGTGTGGCTTTGTCTGTTAAACTTTGCAACAGATAGATCAATTCTGTGTTTATTTGTATCAGCGCAGGCCAGAGAAAATTCAAAAGTTGTGTGTGTTGCTGTTCAGAAAGTACATACAGCCATTCCTCTAGCTCCAGCGGGTCCTGAAGGTCCAGCAGGCCCTTGGGCGCCCTAAGAAAGGGGGAAAAAAAACATGGTTTCAAGATGGATTCATATGGTACTGTAATCTCCCTCTTTTACTTGCTCAGTGCTATTGTAGCTTTATAACAGAGCGTGACCTCCCACAACTATACTGATAACTCCGAAAGCCAAATGTGTCCACTGAATTACAATGGAATATAATGGAAGACAATTTCCGTACAAAAAAGCATTTAGGGATACCACATCAACTTGTCCTGATAAATTTAGTGAAATGACAGACGTTAATAAAGCTCTGCTGAAATGTAAATTGTCAATACATGTCATGCAAATGAGACATTACATGTAAAGGGTTTCACATGTTTGACTGTTACCATGGTGTTATTATTATAGCACCATAATCATTGAGGGGCAGATTCAGGTCCGTCAGCTGAGAGTCAAACACTTGAGACACCTTCCGCTGTACCTGTGCTCTGTCACATTTTATGACAGTTGACAGCACTCGAACGTCACTTTATACAAATTAAGTCTATTTGCTAAGAATAGAGACATTACTGTTCTTTATATACTAAACTTCTGACCATGGATTTTTACTGCGACAAACCCCCTCTCACATTAATAAAGAAGAATGTGTTGTTGCCAAGAGTGCAGTGACCAGAATGAGTACTAGATTTTTTCTTCATTTAATACTCACAGCCTCTCCTCTGTCTCCCTGTTTACCAGTGGGACCGACTGGGCCGGGAGCACCAGTAGCACCTGGAGCACCGGGAGCACCAGCAGGGCCAGTGTTACCACGGTCACCCTAAAGAGCAGAGAGCACCAGACAGGGAGAGTCAGGAAGTTACACTGTGGTTATGTTATAATGTTATAATACCATGTTTAAGTACCACAACACAGGAATTCATGTTTTCCTCAATATAGATACATATTTGATCACAGCTGTTTAATCATGACACTGTTAGAGATTTATTTATCATAGTTAATTTTTAATTCATTGCATTTTCAAAAATTTGCCATTTTTACAGGCAATTTTAGAGAATTTCTGAAATCCTACCAATCAGGCCATTTTGCAGCCTTTAAAGTGGAAAGCTTCCACTCCGCATTCACCTTATTTGAATTAGAGTTGTAGTGTGTGTACATGTATAGCATTACCCTTAGCTAGAGCCATAACACAGGTATAAACAAAATATAACATCACTGGTGCCAACTTCATCATAACCACAGCACTATACTACAGCACAGAAGGTGGTGTGATGATGGTATAATCTAAGCATAATATCTGCTGAGAATATAAATTATAATGAAACATGATGCCATTGCTCTCACCTTGATTCCGGTGGCACCATCTCTGCCAGGGGGGCCATCAGATCCAGGGTTACCCTGTCAGATGACAAAACAATATGTTATGTTAATATCTTCTCCTTCCCCAAGGCCAGTGGTTTTTAGAATACTGATTTATTGCACTATTCCAAATATGAACTAAAAATAAAAAATAACTAAAATAAAAAATAAACATGCACTACTAGCATATGCACAATAAATCAGGACTCTTTCTAGAGGTTCCATAACTGCCAAAAGCATATTTTAAGTGAATTTATTCCATTTTATTGCCAGGATAATTTCAGTTGTGAACCACTACATAACCACTGACTACATAAAAGGTGGCAGAGGTGCATCAAAAACAGCCATGCCATTGGCCAATGGCTATTCCTGACCTCTCTGCCAGGCTCTCCAGCGGGTCCAGTCAGTCCAGGAGGTCCAACAGGTCCAGGGGGTCCACGGTCGCCACTGCCACCAGGAGCTCCCTGCTTACCAGGCTCACCCTGAGGAGAGAGGAGAGGAGAGAGTCATGAGGGTAAGAGGCTAAGAAACACTAAATTTGAGAAAATGTGGCATCCCTTTCTCGATGATGCTGGATCAAAGCTTTAAAGCTCCTCATACATTATTATTTTTTTCATTTTGAATTCTTAAGTGACCTGAACCTCCTCCTTTTGTGTTTGTGTTTTTGTCTGTTTTTAATTCCCTGTTTTTTTTTTTTTTATTTACTCTGTTTTATTTAGTTCTTATTTATTTGTCCTCTCTGCTCTGCTTTGTGCTTAATCTGTAGCACTGATAGCCAATAAACACAATAAAAAATAGGGTAAGAAGCACAAAGAAATCAGATCTAAAAATGCTATAAGGCTCTTGACACAAAAATACAAATCGTTAATTTATTCACCCTCAGGTAATGTCATTCACATACCATGTTATTTATGAGTGTATTTGTTGACATTGTGCTGCTGTAAAAGGGTTCATGCTGAGTTAAGTTAAGTATGGCTTAACAATACAAATCAAAATCAAAATACATGCCACCACAAGTTTTACTTTTGTCAAAGAGCCCAGCACAGTGAGGGGAGCTACTGCCAGGGTTGCTTTTGATACTGTTTTGTGCCATGGCTTGTGAGTGTTTTTGTAAACACCTGTATGAGTGAGCACAGCTAAGGTTAGTCCAATTGGTTTGCTAATGTATCGGGTGAATATTGACCTTTCCATAAAAATGTCAGACTGTTATATTGAGATATCACCCACTGCAGATAGGCAATAGCAGTGAGGATTTGCTTGCAGTTAACCAGCTTCAGGGGTGGCAGTCTGCAAAAAGTGCAATGACTGCCTGAGTCATTAGCGTGAATTTTACAGCAGAGTTTGCGTCCCACAGTCTGGACGCCTTTCAGAGGCTTTTCCATCTGGACAAATGGGAAAAAAAATGAATCCTTGTAATGTTTTTTTCTTTCTTTCTATTTTCTTTTTTTCTTTCTTTTTTTTTTCTTTTTTTTTTTTTTTTAGCACAAATAAGATCAGACATAAATACACAGAATATTAGCACAAAATACTGGTTATCATCAGCTTCAATTCAAAACATGTTAGAATTGGTGTTGGCTTTCAAAACTCATATCAGTCAAACTTTAAACATGGAATGCTGTCTTTAAAAGGAAGACTCTTGTAGCTATGCTGAGATAAACACAGCTTCCCATCATTAAAAGTATATCATCTGCTTGGAGCACTCCTGAATGAGTTCTGCCTCATGCCCCTCTTTCTTTCTATTTTTTATGTGTACTGGTGAATAATTAATGATAAGAACGTGCCCCCAGAGATGATTTAAGTAGGGAAACATGGCTCATGTCATATATTAAATAGCATGAGATGTTGTTAGTCCTGTCTCAAGTTATACATCAAACAACCTAAGAGCACCCAGAGATGAGTCTGGGTTCAGGTCAGATTCTCTTCCAATTAGGACACTTCAGCAATATAACAGTCCACACTGAACAACAAGACAATGTTTTAAAGGCTGAATTATAAATATTACTTTAGTTAAGAGCCATTGTATTTACAAGTAGAGAACAGATGCAATAGAAAAAGAGAAAAAGCCAATGTTAACACCATTACTCATTGGCAGAAATGTTGTTGTTAACATTACAGGACAGCCAAAAGTACAGTTGAGCAACTCCACAGTGACTGTCCACGGTTTAGTGTGGGAAACATCACATAATCCTCCTTTCCAAAAAGAGAAAATGCTGCAACAACAATCAACAATCCTACAACTTCAGAACTATTTGGAACATTTTGTATCCTGCGTCATTTCATCTCAGTGAACAGCGAGGTACTTACAGAAGGTCCAGGCAGGCCGGGGAAACCTCTCTCACCGCGCTGACCAGGCAGACCCACAATACCACGCTGGCCAGCCAGACCCTGAGGACCTGAGGGACCGTCGGGACCCTGAGGGGCGAAGGGGAGGAAAGAGAAGAGAGGTAAGACGAGGAAAAGTTATATCAGTGGTCAAGAATTTGAGATTTTATTTTTCTCCTACCATATATCCTTCTCCTGTTATTGTTTACCGACTGAATTCAGTAACATTATATTAAGCTCTATTGTTTGTATGCTGTGTTTTATTTCTGTTTCTGTTTGGCTGTACTCTTCCAACTAACTAACCTTGAGGAAGGGTTCACCAGAAAAAATGGGGAATATTTTAATTTCACTATTATAAGACTGATTACAATGTATAAGAATGATGATTCTGTTCATAGGCTTCACACTCTTTATTGTTAATCTGCTAATCTGTATAATGTTGTATAGACAGTTATGGAATAGCTAATTCTTATCAGATAGGGATCCCTGAGTCTACATCTTATGAAATACTAGTCTGCGGCCGGATGTTGGGGGTCCTTGACACCCAAAAGGTAGAGAACCTCTGTATATGTATTGATTTTTTTTTTTTTTTTTTTTGAGGGGGGTGGGGGGTGGGGATTAATCAATAACCCACTTAATATATAAAATAAAAAAAACAACAAATACCCAGTATAAGTTACTAGAGCCCAAATCTCAATTTTACAGTGTCTTACTTAGAACCTGAAGGTTTTTATTTAATGACAATATGAGATGATTAAAACGATTCCCTGATTATCGCAATCTTCTAATCAATTAATTGACTCATCGTCAATTAAACCGACATAAGCCCCTGCCTCCTCTCTGCTCTCCCTGACTGAGCTGATCCACACGACCACAGTCCATTCGGCCACATGTTCTGCTTCCCTTAACTTTTCGGATGTTTTTCCTATAAATATCTGAAGCGATGTGACACCTGATACATATAATTCACCTGACAGAGGCTGTGACGAGTTGATTCATGGTCAAAGACGTCAGATTGATAATCTATAGATGGGCAAGGTCTTGACACAGCTGCTATCTTTACGTTAGGGTATGCAATCAACTTGATATGATATTATCTTGTCAGGGCTCGTCGTGTGTTTATGTTGAGTGTGTATGTAGTGTTGAGTGCAGCCTCAGGTGCTGTCATCAGGCGGCCTGTCAGTGGGTTTCTGCCAGCCTGTGTTGTGATATGTCGTGGTCTGTTATTATAGTCTGTAATGGACACTGACAGCTCTGTGTATTAATGGAAAGTGCGCAGGGCTGCTGTCTATTACTGATCCAATTGCCTCTTTGGGCAAACAGAGCTACATGAAAGTCAGCTGGAAAGTTGAAAGCGAACACATCAAAGTATTTCCTTCTCCATGCAGTGGACACCTCTGTTCATCTTCCTGGTACACACAGTGGGCATGTGTAGCTAAATGTGTTGATGTGGTGTTGTTTTAGTGTCAGGAGAGACAACCTAACAGAGAGTCCAGGGCATGTGAGGACAGTGATAAAAACATGACATGCTTACAGGGGGACCATCCTCTCCAGGATCTCCCTTCTCTCCTGCGGCACCAGCAGGACCACGGAGTCCAGGATCACCTTGTCTTCCTGGGGGGCCGCCATCTCCCCTCACACCCTTGGGTCCGTCTTTACCAGGAGGGCCGGCGGGGCCAGCAGGTCCAGGATTACCCTACATCATGTATGGAGGGAGGAACCATTAGTAAATCTGGATACCAACACTGTGAGGTGTGTGTAATATATTCACAGGGTTTGGGATTACGGGGAAAGCAGCATGTATTTGTGTTTGACATACATCTTGGAGAATGTTGTTCTATTTTTCTTGTGACCTTTTTCTTTGATTCAGGAGCTGTGATCATCTGTGAGACCTATATAAGCACTCCACTTCCTTCTAAAAAGTTTAATTACCTGATCAAGACAACTGTCACCTGTCTAACCTTTACAAATAATGCTGTGAGCAACGGTACAAGCAACAGGCAGGAGTTTACTCCTTTTGACTAAAACCCTTATGGAATGTGCATTTTCCTGCTATTTTTTACATTTTGGAGCATGCACCTCATTAGATAACTCACAAATCCATTTGGTAATTTGTTTTTCTGCTGCGTTTCACAACATCAGCACAGTCCAACTTTTTAAAAGCACAATCACTTTCATAGCAACAGTGAAAAACACTACGGAAGTATCACATATCATTCTGTATTGGCTGTAAGTGGGTGCTGAGGCAATGACACTAACTACTCTGCAGCATCCTTATTCAGGTCAATATGCATCAGGCTTCCTGGATGACATTAGCACAGAGGCCATTTTGGAAACATTCCTGTATCACAACTACCTGCATCCTCTCCACTTCACTTAGGAGCCAATGAATAAATTATGGACTGCATGACTAAACTAAAATTGTTTTTTATCTAACTGTAGCAAAAATATTTAGGAGTTGAGCTTAGCTTACTAGAATTGTCAAAAATGCTTCTAATCAGTACAATACATGTGTCATATCTATCTATCTATCTATCTATCTATCTATCTATCTATCTATCTATAGATTTATATTGGGCACAGTGCTACACATCTGCTCATCATTTGTTCAGAAGTGGACCAATCAGTGCTCAGTAAGGTGAAATGAAGAGGTGTGTTTAGTTGTTGGGTGTGGCCAGCAGGGGACTGAACCTACATTGGGACCAGGTGGTCCAACTCTTCCAGCAGCACCAGGGAAACCAGTCGCACCCTGACAAAGAGAGGGAGGGTTAATGTGGGTAAAAAAAAAATGATAACAGACAGAATTATGGTGTCTATGCTTAGATTAACTGTAAAACTTCACATAACAAGTCACATAACAATTTCAATGGGTGGTGTTTGAAGAGAGTGTTATTCAAAAGGTCAAGCACTTACAGGAGGTCCCTGAGCACCACGAGCACCTTTAGGTCCAGAAACACCTGTAGGACCCTGAAACAGAAAAAATACATTACTGTCTGATATTGGTGAAATTTTTCATGGAAGAGGATGAGTTTTTTCTATGACACTTCCAGTTACTTTTTAACTATGTTAGGCTCCGCGTCACGAATTTATTTGCATCTTTCATCTTAAAGACTGGCTCTCAGTTGATTTTAAAGCTATCGCTGTCTTGCAAAAAAAAATAATTGCTGTTTGGTCTGGCAGTGTCAAAAAGCCTAGAATGACACCCACTGCAGGTCCAGGGGCACCAGATGGTCCTTGGGGTCCAGGGGCACCAGCGTCACCCTTCTGTCCGCCTTCTCCCTGCTCTCCCTTGGCTCCAGGCTGGCCGTCGGCACCCTTAATGAATAAACAGAAACAATAATGAAATATGACAGCCATGGACACATGACAACCAAAGGTAGGTCAGCTAGATGAAGAATTATTAAGAAGTGATTTGATAAACACAGAGGATGCTACGGTTAATTGTTGTTTCTCCAAATATATGTGGTGAAGAGGGAGAATGCATGCATGAGGAAGATGCCATACAATCACATCCAACTGTTGTGCCATAAAGTTTACTGTGATGATGCCTCTAATGCTCAGGTTTTCTTTTTGTCACAGTAATAGAGGTGTTCATTCAGTTCTCTGTTTGGCATTGAGCTCATAGTTAGTGCTGCTGTTGGACTGGAGTGCATTTTATTGAGAGGCGTTTCTACTATTCTGTCCCTTGACATGTATATAAAGAGGGAGGGCAAAAAAAATAGAAACACCTCTCAATATAATGTAGTCCAGCACAAGACCTCTCCAAACTGCAACCTCAATGATAAACACAAATTAAATTTATACATTCTCTACAATGTCGACACAAACTGAACGTTATAAACTTTCTTAAGAGGTAGAATTTATGGCAGAGCTGTTGCATTCAACTGCATTAGACTGCTGTAGGAACAACAGGCAAAACTATTCAGATGCGCTCATTTAGACGTAAGTCTTATTTATAAGGATTGTTCTTTGAAAACAATGTCAAAATCACTACACCCTGATTTTTTTCTGTCACAGACGACTTGATTGTGATTGCTTTGCTAAGTATAAGAAAATAAGTTATGAAAGTGCGACCTCAGATTTCAAAAGATTACATAAAAAACTGCTGATGTTTTAAAAATATGAGTGCTATTCTCATCTTTGTGATGATTAGGCATTGTGAGATGAATTACATGGACAGTTTAATCTAGTTTCTAGGACATGTTAGAGCCTGTGAACTGTGAACTAAAAATGATTTAGACACTGCAAACAGTTATTCATCCTGACATAAATTCAATAATTAATCATATCGCAACCTTAGAGAGAAAAAATATACACTCTCATTATAAATAGCTGTGGCCCATTTTTACAAAACAGGTAGTGAAAACAATCTTTTGATGAACATCCTTTTGGGAGGATGCAACTCATCAAGAGCATTTATTTGATGTCAGTCTGGAGTCTTTGGTAGAAGCAAAATGGATGACACTGAGTGGCAGAAAAAGACTTCAAAATGGCTAAAAGTCTAATCTCTCTCCTCCCCAGAGAATTACACACTGTAATACGGTGAGGAAACAAGACATATGTCAAGATGAAAAAATGACTCACTGATGCCTAAGACAAAGGTAAACGTAATTGGAGATCAAAGTCTTTGCAGAAACTAGGGATGTCTGAACTAACATGTTGTAAGAAAAGCCACGCCAGAGGTTGATGCCTATCATCTCTGAGCTCATGTTTCTCTGTGATAAAGAAAATGCGTGTTAACAAAAGCTTGAGTCCAATTCTCAAGACAGGTAACACAACACCAGGCAAGCTCTCACATCCTAGTTTTTCATCTACAGAGCACAGACGCAATAGGACAGAGAGCTGAAGATGAACACATTTTAACTGCAACTTCATTTGATAAACATGTTTCAGTGTTATACCTATTCACCGTGTTGTGCTCCATCACCACATGGCCATCTTGGAAAATAAATGGTGTTTGTAATAAATTCACAGGTGATTATATTCAAAAGACCAAAGTAAATAATCTGTGTATAAGGTAAAGCACCATATTGGCAGAAAATGCATTTTGTACAGTTTTTAAAAAACTAATATAAATCTTATTTGGAAAAGAAAATTCTATTCTTCTTCTTCTTAATAGAAGTAGTAGTATTAAAAGCTTTATTTAATCAGGTAAGTCCCATTGAGATCAAGATCTCATTTTCAAGAGAGATATCACAATATCAGTTCAGATAATTACAACTGATTGTAACAGACTGATTGTATTTGTGATAATCCCATTACCATCTATAGGCTCAACACAGTGTAACTGAGTAAAAACAATATCTACCACCAAGAAAGTCCACAAAGATGACTACAATATAAGTTACTATATTGCTCAAATTATCATTTATTTTAAGGCATGTTCCTAAACCCTGCCAGCACATCTGGATCCTTCCTCTACAGTCCCACATGATGGCCTGAGGCTGATGTCCTTCAGACTTCTGCAACATGACGACTAACAACGGTTAATGCTGTGATTTGTGCTCTTGTTACTTACAGGAGGTCCAGCAAATCCAGCAGGTCCAGGAGGTCCAGTCTCACCCCTGTCACCCTGAAGGAGGAAGGAGGAGCGGCGGCAGTAAGATCTTGGGTTAATGGTACAGTCATGGCCTCGTTCCAAAATAAACATTGACCATTTTAAAACTGTAATGTCTAAACTAACAAAATGATTACTAGCAATAAAGCAAAGCTTACTACTGAGTATTGTTAGAATTGATTGCTGTATATCGTGGACTTTCTAGGGCACAAGGTAGAATCTGAATTCACAAAGGGGGGGTGGGGGGGTGGCAACCTATGGATGCATCTATTTCAGTCCATTTGGGGGCATTAACTAGACAATTTGGAGTGAATTAATGTTGTTTAATGGTGAGTGATACTTACAGGAGCACCACGGGTACCAGGAGCACCAGGAGGGCCAGAAGGACCAGATTCACCCTAGAGGAAGACACACAAGCATCAGCCACAAACATCAAGCTATACAAAAAGGGCTCAGATGCACAGTCAGTGTCAGCTGTAGCCCAAATGCACCCAACAAAAATATACACAAAAAGCATGGAAATCATTCAAAACTCAGGACTTGGTTCTACAAGTTAGGACAGCTAGCTTTCGGCCTTTTGACTGACTCATCTACAGTGTAAAAGATTTGACATTAAAAGATGAACTTGAGACAAAAAAGGCCAAGGTTTTGACCTTTGTGTTAAAACCATGTCTAAACAGAAGCACTATAGTTAAAGAGAGCAGCTCTGGTTGACTGTGCTTTTGGGAGAAAAGAGAAAAGAAACACTCACCTTCTCACCATTGGGACCACCGGGACCAGGAGGACCAATGGGACCAGTGAGACCCTGTGATGGGACAAGAGTGGATCCATTAGCTGTTGCAAAACTGATTAGTTTATGATACCAAATGACTATTCAGCGCTGAGGCGTCCGGGGTCATGGAGGACAAAACGGGTGATGATCACTCACTCTGGAACCGTCTTTGCCAGGAGCACCCTCAGGTCCTTTCTCTCCATTGTCACCCTATAAGACAAAAAAATACAATCAGTTACCTGTTAGGACAGATAAAAAACAGAATCAGATTAAAACAGATGAAAAAAAAAAAATTTGTCATTGATGCTTTGATGCAGTCCAGGCTTACTCTGTCTCCTTTGGGTCCAGGGATACCTGAGGTTCCTCTCTCTCCAGGCATACCCTGCAGACCGGGTGGGCCCTGGGCTCCAGGGGCACCAGCAGGTCCAATGGCTCCCTGTTACGGGGGGGAGATAAACGGATTTAGGATAATGGAGAATGAGTGAGAAAGATGGAAAAAGGCGCTTTATGTCAGTGGACTTTGAATGCCTGTGTGTATGCACCTGCTGCAGGTACGATAAGAAGCTACAAGTTTACTGAGGCTCCGCAGGTTTTACACTGAAACAACACGACACTTATCTCCTGCCAGCACTTTTGGCAGTACGTTCTGTTGTCTTCTGTCAGATTGCTTAGGCTGAGATTTTATGTATCTATATTTATTTATGACTCAACATCACAAAAACAGTGTTGCCACAGGGTGAGAAGACATTCAATCAGTCAACAAAAGAAACCCCCGCACATCCTGTTTGGAGCTGTTGTGTTACAGTATATCAGGTGAATGGAGGAATAAAAGAAAAGAGCTGTGAAAACATTTACAACAGTCAAAGCCCTAATCCTGATTTCTTAATCATGTAACTGGTGTTGTTCATTTTTAATGCTCACTTGATAGTGGAAAATGCACTTTTTCCAACTAAAAGCATATTTCACCAAATGATCCTCACCTTAATCATGAACCTAATCCTAATGAATCCTAACCCTAACCAAATGTAATTAAAAAATAAAATGTAAAGGAGGAACGTAACAAAAAAATAACACTAGGGCTAAACTGCAGCAGCCTGGGTTTGAATCCAGCCCAGACACTTTGATCCACATCATCCCCGGTCTGTCCTGTCTCTCTCCACTGTGACTATCTAATAAAGCAGAGCTGTCCAAAGAATAATCTTAAAATAATGCATTTGTCTTATGACAGCATCTTGAATCAGAGTGGAACATCAAAGCAAACAAATGCAAGTAAGTGCACACTTTTTCTTTGACTTTACAAGTCGCTTTCCACCAGAGTCCGTCCAGGTCAGAAGTTGGCAATCAGCTGTTATCAGCACAGCTTTCTGTTTCATCCTCAGACTGGAACGGCTCTGTGTCTATCTCCCACCATTACGCTCTAACCACAGGTGTCGCACAGGCTCTTTCTTTCTCTGCTGCCAATCACTTCAAACTGAAGTTAGCAGATGGGCAGTTTGTCTGTTGCAGAAGTCTGTTCTGCATCTCTTTGAGATTACTCCTTCACCCTGCAAACATTGACTGCTCACCTCTCCACTGTTATTATCACCATCGCCCTTATGTCAGATCCCTAATCCATTCTCTAATCTGTCCCCTCATGTCTGACCTTAAGGAAAGCCCTCTGAGCTGGGATTAAAATGTGACCACACAGTAAAATAAATAATAAATCAATTTTTAAAAAAGAAAAGGATTCCACCAACTTTATGCTCTTCCGCCATACATCAGACTGTACAATATAGATATAACAAAATACTGTGGCATGGCTGGCATTTGGCAACATAGCTTTATTGGAAATGTAGTCACTACGTAATCCCACAGAGCTAAAGTCTCTGGGAAACAGTTTTTGTCAGTGTCTCTGAAGTGGCTTGTTAATCTCTGAGGCACATTTGGCCACTTTATTCTTGCAAAAGTTACAAAGTACTGCTTCCTGGGACACTGACTGCTGTGATACAGCTGATCTCTAAGGCCAAATGTCAACCGTTCATACAAAAAAATCACACACTACTGCCACTATATTAATCTTTAAATGGGTATGTCCCGGTAGCAGAGCATTTGACTGCACATCAAGAGGTTCCGCTCATGGTGATCCTGGCGGTAATTACATGACTTTTCTTTTCAAGTGACAGGGTATGCACCAATATAAAATGTCAAAAAGATGACCAAAGCTGAACTTTGAAGCCCCATTTTCCAACAGTATGACTCTACTGCAGACAGAAGTGAGCTAGTGGTGTGATTGTACTTCAAGTAATCACTTCTTTTTATGATTGTTTTCTTCCATAATGAAAAGCTTATGGTGATAAACAACCCTGCACATCCCGACCTTCACTATCACATAGACATATAGACAAATCCCAAAGGATTTGTGCAGAAGTTACTGCAATCCCACAGTTTCCCTTTAACCCTTTTGAGTTCCAAGGAGCATGTGGATATGGAGCTTGTTTGAATGTTAGAATGCCAGAATTTCTAAAAAAACAAACAAACAAACAAACAAACAAAACATTCAGGTTATTTCCAGTAATTTTGGGGGGGAATTTTACATTTATTTATATATCTATTTATAATTATTTTTTGCTTATTTTCTGGTCATTTTCTGTTATTTTTTAAACCAACTTTTGGCTAATAATCACACCATTTTCTGATATATCATGGTTTCAGTGAGTTAAAAGAGAAAGACATGGCTGCCATTGTGGCCCGGGCCTCATGTCAAGACATGTTTAGCATGTTAGTTCCAGCTGAACAGTGTAAAGGAAAGAAGTCAATAATTGCTTGTTTTATCCAGCGGCCCCTGGCTCCGTTTCATTTTCCAAAGCTGGCCCTTGGCCTGAACTACTTGTGTATCTCAGCTCTGGATGCTCCCCACACGCCAGGCCAACTAGCGGACTCACCTTGGGTCCGTCAGTTCCAGGTGTTCCAGGCAGACCACGAGGTCCCTGCAGACCCTGAGGACCAGCGCCTCCTCTCTCTCCTGGGAAACCACGCTCACCCTGTACGGCAACACATCCAGGGACAGGATGGACAATCAGCTGTATGTTGGACAATCTGTCAAACAATCAGGTGTGAAATTAAATTAAGTCAATCCTCTTACTCTGGGTCCAGTTGCACCAGCAGCTCCACCCTCTCCGGGAACACCCTGAAATGAGAGACAGAAAGGGAGAGGTGAGATGAAACATGTAAGGTTGTCCTATAAGGGGATGACGTCAGCGTAATGATAAGTCACGCCATGCATCTTGAATGCCAAATGTTGAATGACAAAAAGTTATGTTTTCAGATTGGCTTGGAGTGAGGCAAAGTAGATACAAATGGTAAGATGATTATAGAAATAAATACTGCCAAGATTCATTTATGAAACTGCATTGCATAGCCTCAGCACTCCAGTTCATGTTGGGACAAACAGTTCTCACCTCAAAGTGATACCTCAAAGGTATCATTTATAAAGTGGAGAAGGACACTAACATTGCCAGGGCTAAGTGCATTTTATACTTCAATGAAAACAGTGTTTGTGCATGTTATTCAGTGCTATTTGATACAAATTTATTGAAAAGAGTGCTGCAAAGGCCACACAGGCACCGTGTATCTGCCCAAAAATCTTGACTTCACGTCAAATCTACATGCGGCCGTGCACTGTGATTGGTTGGTCATAAGAGGATATCTGGCCTCGTTCTTCACATTGGTACTTAATTGTAGCCTACACTGTGTTTATTTTGTGTTTGCCTAAAAAATACTCTTTAAGGGTAAGGGCACTGCAGGGGTAGGTAATTTAAGGTAATTTGGATGACACAAGTGTCAAACCAATGAAGTCTCCCCCTGTCATCATGCTGGATCTGCGTTCCAGATGGGGATCATTAGGTGAGTTTATGTCACCTCACGATACTGTTTCATCAAAAAGGTGCACTTACCTGGTCTCCAGGCTTGCCTCCCTCACCAGGGGGGCCAGGAGGTCCAGGCAGACCCTGTACATGGAAATAGAGACAAATAAGTTGTAAAAAATCTAAACAAATACAGAAACAGGCAGAAAAAAAAACAGATCATTGATCAATGTTAAAAATGTCCATATTATTTAGATGCATAGAGGACTAAATTTGTAGCACGCATAATGTAGCAGTTTCCCATTAGATCGGCTTGTGCTCCTTTTTATCCACACTTTAGTCACTCTTAGCACAGCACAGTGGGATGTCAGACAGAAACTGAATGACTGATGTATTTGTCTAGGTGATAGATGGAGGAGGATACTGTATGCTCATAGATAAAGGTGTGGTTACATTTGCAAATTGAGATGCAGTTTACGGTAGACTCACCTGGAAACCTGGGGGTCCAGGCTGTCCTTGCTCTCCTCTCTCTCCAGCAGGACCCTGGAGACAAAGGTGCTCAATATCAGAAATGTCACATATATGACTTTAATGTCAAAGATGGTGCCCATTAACTCTTTAATGGGCACCTAGTCTCTTATGTGACTTGTCATCTGAACCTAACAGCCATTATCGTGTAAAGACGGGAAATTTATAAATCAGTAGTGGATTTTTTTTTTTTTTTTTTTACATCTTATAGTTTTATATTTTAATACTTAATATCCTAAATTACTTTAACCACAGTAAAGCACAGAAACTGAAAATTTGGGATTTCAGTGATGCTATGGCTACAGTGGCCAGACTTTTGTGCTAAAGACTCCTTTCTCCAGACGTAGCTATAATTGAGGCAGTCTGGGATATAATGATACTGCAGGTTGCTTCTGAGAGCAAATTGAGAAAAGGATAAGATCATGTTGATGCTATGGAGTGGGGTGGGAGAGATAGAGATACGTACAGCAGGGCCAGGGGGTCCAGCGGCGCCGGTTTCACCATCCTTACCAGGCAGACCCTGAGGAGAGGAAGGAGGAGAGGGAGGAAGGGGAGGAGGGAGCAGGGATGGGGGACAAATACAGAGATATCAACAGTTAGGCTATAGAGGCGATGCTATCTGCGAGGTAGAGGTCTGATAGCTATAATTAAGCCTTTCAACGTGCTTCTCATGTGGAGACTGAACCACTCACATGACAGTGAAGCAATGCTGAAGGAATGTAGCTGTGCAAAGCAAAATGTCCTCTGTAATGTTATAATGTTTATCTGATTAATGATTTGGACACATAATAATCATGCACATCAACATTATGAAAGCATGATTTACACTGTTTTAGCATTGCTGTAATTGTCTGTTGCTTGCATATGTATTCTATAAAGTATATCCTTTACCTGAATAAAATTGTGAGACCATTCATCTATTTTTTAACATGTTCAACCCATCCCACTGGTGGGTTCATCATTACAAATGCATGCTGCACAACTGAGCTTTATTTAAACCCGCAGAGCTTTATTTTAAATTCTAGTGGAGATTCCAAGGTTCCCAAAGACAGCAAATACATCCTGCTGACTTACAGAGAAATGTGTATAAAATGATGCACCAGACATCTGGATGTTTTCTATTTGATGCAACAGTGCAGCCATAATACTATAGCATTTTGGGTTGGAATATTTGATTCAATGTAAGTGTGATATTGCTTTTATGAGACATTGCAATCAGCAGACACAGAATAAGTATGTGTCATTGTCCTGCAATATGCAAAAAAGATTAACTTTGAAGCTACTTAAGGGCAATTTTAAGATAAAATCAGAGTTCAACAGCTTAAATAAATGTGTGGATTTAGAACTCAGTAAAATCTTCAGTTCAGTCGAAGGTTGATTAGTTACAGTAAAAGTGTTAATAAATGAAAACCTTTTAATCTGATATTAGCATAAAGCTTTCTCTTTCTTATTTTTACATGAATTCATAATTTTGAAATGACAAATTAGTCAAACTTTTCCTGTGGATAAATGAAAGCAGGAAATTGGAGAACTTACTCTCAGACCAGGGGCACCGAGAAGTCCTTTCTCACCAGGCTTGCCACCCTCTCCCTAATCAGAACAGAGACAAAACAGTGTGGTTAGCCTCCGGGCCACGGCTGATTTGTTGTATCATGCGCCTTCTGTGATGGGACAAAGAGTATTAATGATGTTACACATCAAATGGCATGAATGTGATGTTGGCCACATGCAGGGTGTGATGTGAGCATCACCATTACCAGGACAAAATGGTTCAAGTCTTTGCTTTAGATTCAAAGACTTGAACCAGCATAAACAAGACTACACTTGTTGTTCTACTGGACCTTAATGTAGGACTGCTGTCATGAGTCAAATATCTTTTAAACAAATAGAGGCATTTTTCCATTACGCCAATTTCTCTGGCTTCTTGACCAACATTTTCAGGATCTAAAAATTAGACTTGACTTTTTATGTAATTACTCACAGTGCCTCCTTTGGGTCCGGGGAATCCCATGACACCAGGCTGTCCACGGGCTCCCTGGGGACCAGGGGGTCCAGGGCGACCATCCTCACCAGCCGCTCCCTATCAGAGAGAGGCACAGCAGGGTCAGAAGGGGGACAGTGAGTCATACATTGGCTCAAATTTAACAACTGGGGTGGTGGCTAGAAAATCACCATTTTCTTCCAGTAATTAAAAAATTTCATATGTTAGAAGATCTATCCATCCCTTCATCCACTAATGTGATTAAACTGAGATTTTCATTCCTACAACAGATGACTTCAAAGTGAACCTATAGTTCATATAATCAAAGTAACTCATATAATCAAAGTACTGTGAAAATATAAAGATAATTTTGTAGGTACAGTGCAGCAGTAATTCTTCAAAGTATTTTGGGTAATTAAAGCCATAGGACCTTAGAAGAAAAAAGTGGGGTGCACAACACAACAATGGCAACAGACTTTAGACCATTTTCATCTCCTGAGGAACAGGCAAACTGAACCAACTCTGCCTAAAATAGGTGCCAGCCCACAAAAAGAATTCAATTCATGTGGGTTTCAATAGAGTTTTAGAGTCACTAAATGCTATTTTAGAGGGCTTTCCACACAAGATAAAAGCCTGGAGGAAACGCCGGACTAGACAGAAAATAGAGCTTAATACACTTCAGGATTAAGGGCCATCATGAAAAGCATGAGCCTATCTGGCAAATTGAAGATGAGAAATTGCCTCCGTTCTGAACTGAATGTCAATGTTGAAGACAGTTGTCTGTCTCAAAAAGACTTTGTAGTCATAAAAAACAGAGCAATTATGAATATTTGAAACACAAACCACTCTGGCAGTAGGGCCTGCAGATAATGGGTGGATAAATCTCCTGCAATTCAATTTGATGAACCACTTATGGGTCATTAGGTGATGGGAGCACATTTGGTAAAATTACAAGTCCCTGCTTGGCCATTGTGTGTGTAATATCACATTGCTTCTAGACTCTGCACGAGGGCACATACTGGGGATTACTCATATTGATTTTCAAAGGCACAACAACACTTACAGAGGGTCCAACTTTTCCTTGAGGACCAGCATCACCAGGACGTCCAGTGAGACCCTACAAGTGCAGAATAGAAACAGAATGAGTCATCAGACTTCTCTCGCAGGCATGAGCTACACTAAGGCGGAAACATATGGCACTATAGGAAATTGATTTTACACCACTAATTGGGCCTTTTAAGCACCAAGCAACAGTGTAACACCTATTAACGGAAGTGACTAATGCCTGAGAACTGAATGAGACAATGTTTGAGTTAATGATTTTAATGGGCTAGACTTCTAAAGATATCTGGTTTGAAGTGCTCAAGCCAAACTTCCCTGTCAAGCGCAAAGTTTCCAAATATCAATTTCCACTTTTGACAGGTAAGGCGAAGAAGACGGGGCAGATCAAAGTTTAGATGTGGGCTGCGGTTGACAGAATTAAGATAACCCAGGAAAATGCCACATTTATTCTGATGCATTGGACTAATATTAGTCTTCAAGTGGGTTTACAGTAGCTAGCACTGTAGTTGCTATGTACGATGGCATACAGTCTGTTACTGTAGTAATATAAGCACACTTCCTGTAATTTGTTAATGTGCATCAGAAACTTCAGTTATTGTTATATTATTATGATTATTATCATTGTTATGCTTTGGCTGAACAAGGCCATTCAAAAAAGCCAGTGATCAGTGATCTGCAGCTATTCAGAAATATATATGCGGCTGATTTGTGTATATTTGAAAGTAAACTTGGTACTTAAAATTTCAGTGTTCTTTCTTTTAAACAGTGACTATCTGACGTAATATGTCTCACAACCTGGTAGCCAAGCTGAACTGCCCATTGTAAAATGTCAAAAGTATGTGGGCATGAATCTGAAAATAAATTAGTAGTTCCTTATTTTTTAGTATCCAGATTAGTGCTTAAAAAAAAAAAAAAAAAAAAAGCTAAACTGTCACCAAGGGAGAGCTTACCCTGGCACCAGGCAGACCAGGCTCTCCAGGACGACCAGGGTCACCGTTAGCACCCTTAGGACCACCAGCACCAGGGGGTCCACGCTCACCAGGAGCTCCCTGTGTGAGGAGAGAGAGAGAGATAGAGAGAAAGAGAGAGAGAGAATACATTAGGAGGTGGTCACTCAGTCATTCATTAAGGAAGAGACACTTCAATTCCCAGCCCTGTGAGGGAAATGAGTTTTCCTGTTAATGGTGTGAGGTGGTTTCATTGACTTGCTGAAGATGAGGAGACTAAATTCTGATAGATTCATTTTGGAATAAATGAAACAGCAGGAGGCTTGATAATGCTAAATGAGATGTCTGTTTTTGTGGACGTGGGACATGTAGGTTACTGGCACACCATTGGATTCAGAGCTATGCTGCCCTCTTATGGCCACATTGTTGAACTACATATATCTTTTTTCCCTCCTCATTGAGCTTTACATCAAGTCCCCTAGAAATAAGAGTGTTGATCAGTTTGCCTCTGACTGTTTGTTTGACTGAGAAATAAGGTTGATTGAGTACTGACATTATTAACTCACAGAATAAATAAGAGTGCTGATCTGAGACCTACGAGAATCTTGGAGGAGCACTTCACGCATTACGTGGCTCATCAAACACATAATCTCAAAACTGTATACAGCCTTGTCAAATTTCACTCAGACTAAGAATTATTAAAAGTTAATGAAGTGAAAAATTATGCTGCAGGGGCATCATGGACCACTGAATGAATTAAAGCTCAATAAAACCTGCCAAAACGATGTTAAATGTTTCCTTCATTTATTTTTGAAAAGCCTCTACAGCAAAGCTTTCACATGAGATACTAAAGGAAAATCTTTAATAGATTTTCACTTTCCAGTGAACTGAAAACAAATGGTGCTGTAGATCCTCTTTTTGATGTTGCTTTTTAAAGTAACTGTTGAATTCTCTCAGAGAAATTCTTCACTGACAAATATAAGATGGTCTAAATAGCCAGTTTTTTTTTTTTTTGTTTGTTTTTGTTTTTTTGCTTCAATATGCAATGCTCAGTGAAATTTTGTCAATGAAAGGTCAGAAAGTAAATATATATCAGTGAGGGCTTTTGCTGGAAAAATGACCAGTTTTCAAGTTATTGCTTTGGAACTATTGGGCTGTTTTAGTCAGTCAAAACACTATAAAACATTAAATATTTAATGTGAAATCACAATGGATATTTCTGTGGCTGAATCAAATTTATGCAAGGCACGAACATCATGTCTTGAATGACAAGATGGCTTAAATCATATTGAGCTAATAAGGTCACACACAAGCAGATTTGTTAGTTTTGTTTTGAAATGGTTTTGGCTAAGGTGCTTCAAATGTCTGCACATTCGCAAGGTGTGAAAACCACAGAGAGCTTATCATCCGATTATTCACACTGACAGATTCAACCACTGCACCACATTACTGGGCATTACTCAGGCATGAACAGGCTGTGGATACGAATCGTCCTTCATGATAAGAATTCTCACTCACCATGCGCAATGCATCGGCTTGAAAACATCATACACATTGTCAGAGCGGAGAAATTAAATATTCAATTATACCGTCAGAGATAGTTTTGAAATTGTTTTAAAATTGTTTTTCATGCAGAGAATAATAAATGTGACGGGACATAATTGGCAAACACCTGCTGTATAGCTAAAGCCGGATGGATGGCTTTCAAGCCATTTTCCAAACCGTGGCCTTACGGGTGCAAAGAGAAAGGCCTCTGCCACTGATGGACGTGTACATTTGATACTGTAGGTTTGACAACTGTAAACTCTTGCACGTAATCTCAGACACTTCCCACATAATAATCAAACCTAAACTAAGATGTATTGAAATTTACACTATAATGGATGAAAATAATCCAGTTAATATACTCAATATGCTCAGTTTACAGAAGTGTACGTAATGAGATCATGTGGAGGGATGATGGGGAAAAGGTACAGCAGTAGTTCTGTATGTCTGCTATCTTTTTCACGGTTGAATCTGAAGGATATTGAGTCAGACTGAGTCAAATTGAATAGTAATTCACGGTGATGTGATTTTTTAGCAAATATGAGTCCCCGATATACCAGCATTATGAAGAGGCGATTCAAAAATGTCATTTTCCCACTGTGACTAACAAAAACATACAGGAAGCCATATGACAATACTGGACCTCGCTTGACTGCAATTTTCAAATGACATCAGCGGCAGATGGGCACATAATTGTCAGTTCCACAGATTTACAACCATGACTCCAGATGCATCAGTTTCATACGGTTTCTTATCTGTTCCTTCCTCTGCCAAATTCAGATGTTCTCTTTATCTGAATGCATCCCCGTTCATTTCCTGTTTGGCAGCGGATTTTCCATTCCTGCTGCAATAATAAACCCTGTTATGAGACGAGTGTAACCATTGTGATACTCACCTTGGGACCAGCCAGACCATCTTGACCAGGGAAACCACGGTTACCAGGAGCTCCCTAAACAGAAAACACCAAGCCAGAGACAGGCTTAGGTTAGGAACAACAATATTATTTTAACCACTGGCTCTAAAAATGGGATCCAGAAACCCCCTGTTGCCACTGATGGGGTTCCCAGTCATCTCTAGTTAAACAAAAAATACCTATGTACCTACCTATTATATAATTTAATCTACTTGAAAGAACTCCAATTCGACAGTCTGACTTAACATAACTATTATAATAACAAGTTTACAATGATGACAGTTATTAATGACAATTATGTAGTTCAACGCTTAACAGCAAAATATCCTTAAATGAGCTCCCTGAGGCAAAATTTTATCAAATGGGAATCCAGGCTTGTTTAGTTGTTTGTGAGAATGTTTTTACAACTTGTGATCTAAGTTAATAAACAGAATGAGATATATTATTCTGGTACTGATCAGAGTGGCTGTAAAACAGAGTCATAATGTTGGCCAACAACATAAACTGTCATAATCCACTTTCATCAAATTTGATGGTACGCACTCTCTCTCCAGGAGGTCCACGTGGTCCAGCAGAGCCGGGCTCTCCCCTGGGTCCTCTCTTACCCTCTTCTCCTGCCGGGCCAGGGGCTCCCTGAGGACCAGCTGGTCCCTGCAAAGCACAACCATGACAAAGTTAGCATGGAAAAAAGCAAACAAGGAAATTTCCAAACATACCTAAATATTAGACATCAAATATTTATTTTATAGTAATATTTGTGAGCAACTGATTATTGTCATGAAAAAATCTAATTTTTGCAATGGGGAGACATTTTCCTTATTTTGGGTTTACATATTCTGTATTTCTCAAACCAATTAAGAAAGCATGAAAAGCTCCAGACAATAAATCACTCCAGTCATCTACTGCCATTCAAAACCTCCTGAAATTTAAATGTATTTGCTCTCACTTTACTTTTAAGCTACACAGTGTACTGTATTTAGCTCCAGTGATGCAGTATTGTGTGTGGAAAGAGAAAAACAACGTGGGCTAGTCTGTTGATTTGGGTGAGGTCTCAGTGGTTATGAGAGCAGGGACAAGTGTCAAAGCACAGGTTTCATATGAATATTTACACATTTCTTAAAAACAACTCACAATTTCTCCTTTGGGTCCAGCCTCTCCCTTGAACCCTGGAATACCAGGGTCTCCCTGAAAGGAAAGACAAAGAGAGATGATTAATAATGTAATGGCATTTTATTATGATTAAAGAGAGAAGCTAAGACTAGTGATTTCTTCATAAAAGCAATGAGGAAATTAAAACGAGCAGTCATCCTTACACTAATATTAACAGACTTTTCTGCTTAGCAACAATAATAATAGTGTGTTGCATTAATATTGAAGTTTGAGGAACTACTCAGCGAATACGCACAGATGTTCCTTTGGGCCCAAGAGGTCCAGTTGCTCCCTGAGGCCCAGGAGGCCCACGAGGTCCAGGGAAACCAGGAGCACCAGCAATACCAGGGGCACCCTGCAGAGAGACACAGAGAGAGATACGAGGTCAGTAAGTCAGTCAGAGATAATTAACATCAAACTAGATAAAGTCTAACAAGCCAACTGACTAATAACTTGTTACATCCATGTAAATCTGGTGTTGTATTAGTGAGAAATATTAATCCTGATCTATCAATACAGGACAGATACAAAGCTGAGGGATGTCGGTGATGTCATGATTGAGGATAACTGACTGACTAGTTCATTTTTACTTTATTTAGTTTCATTTAAACACAATGGGACATCCCCCCTATATTCTACATGCAGATGTATTAGGCTATGTAGATTATGTAGCCTATCCAGTCAGAGAAGCTATTCTGAAACTTCATGTAAAGCGCTGGAGGGAAAATTGCCTCTCATTTCCACTGTAGCAAAGTGGGAGAATTTCACAACAGGGTGGCAATATGAAATACCCATTAAGCAGTTTTGTTGAGTTTTATACTTACAGCTGATCCTTTAGCTCCGGGGATACCATCGGTACCAGGGTTACCCTGCAAAGAAGAGTCAAAGCCAGTGACTGCACTGCATTGGAGTCTGATTCAGTCACATTTCTGGGACTGATTGATCTATATAAGAGAATAAACCGTGACAAAAACCTTCTGCAACTCTCGTAATGCATTCAGTGCCAATAATAGCTGAGATCAATCACTCAGAATGACATGACCAATAAGGAAAAATCAATGCAAATGACACATCAGGCCATTACAAACAAATTAGGACAAATTATAGCTACCCATCTGCATTGCCTCAAATGATTGCCTTTGTATCACAACTATTAAAACAAGCATTTCCTATCAGCTAATGATATACTAAAGTCTTCTACAACTTTTTGTTTTATAGCCTCACTCACAGATGCGCCAGCGGGTCCGGATGATCCTGGAGTACCAGACTCTCCGCGGGGCCCCTGAGCACCCTCAGGTCCACGGGCACCAGTGGGGCCAGCTTCTCCCTGGTCAGCAACACAGAAGGAAGAAGTTGGAATTCAAGGAGTCGATCTACAAACAATGATTGTTGGGTTGCTCAAGTGCTTTGTTGAATGTATTAGTTCATGAGATTAAAAAAAAAACTGTAAGCATGTGCCGGTAACTGGTGCAAATTTCCCAAACTTTCCTATGGCTGCTTCAGTCTTTGCCAGCTGATTGCCATGATGAGGGGAGATATTAAACAAACAGATATTCACGTAGTCAAACTGAGGTAATTCAAACAAGAACAGGGGAAATTCTTGTCAAATAGAGCATCAACAACCTGTTAAAGTTGATGTGTTAATGCTTACATCTAGATGTTCTTAAAAAATGCCAAATCTCAGTCTACACACTACTAGTTGAACTAGAATTTACTCAGTTAAAATAGAATCCATGGTTTAAAAAAAGTGTGCAGACTTAAAAATATTTTTGTGAAGAAAGTACCACTTTGAAAATCAGTTCAAGTACAGTGACTGGAGTTGTTTGAACTATTTAAAGCTTGGATTTCTATTTTGGAGCGTAACATCAAAATCATTCAACTACTCTGCCTAAGGCCTGGACTAATTAAACACAATGGCAGGAGGGAGAGATATTCTAAAATGACGGGTCTGGTATGAAAATCAGTAATATAAAATATGAAATGTCAGTAAGTAAACTGATGATTTGCTTGTACAAAGATACACCATCATTTAGCATATGCAACATGATGTGATGATGTCAAGACTAGAAATCAGGATCAATAAAGAAGCTGATGATATGAAAGAGGGGAACTGAGGCGTATTATAAACCGTGGACTTGGAAGCTGGAAGAGTGTAAATGACATTAGGGGTGAAAGTGAGTTTCAAAAAGCATAAAAATTTGATTTGAATCAAACTTGACTTGATTTTGGCTCCAAGCCATTCAAAATAGCTGTCAGTATATGTTGTTTTAAATTAGGTTCAATTTTACAGAGGTCCACACAAGCCAGTGACAGCTGCAGAAACTCTAAGAGCAATCTCAGAGTAATACATTTGATAAACATAAGCACTTTTATACATAAATGCTTATATGTAAAGATTTTTCAAAATGACTGGGGTGTAATAAGCTAAGCAGTAATGTATTAGTATTACCACTATAGTCTTGAAAAATACAGCAAATACTGTAATATGTTTTAATTGATCAGATGAATCATACACATACACTTTTAGAAACAGTAATGTTGATTAACTTAATTATTAACTTGTGACTGTGTGTGTGTTTTACTTTGAGAGAGAAAGCAAACAAACTGTTGCTCAGACACCAAACTTAACATGTTTCATTACAAAGGTTTACACGTTGTTGTGGTAAACCAATGAAATTAGAGTGGAGGGTTTATAAAACAGTCGTATTTACAAGAAAAAAGTATACAATTAACTGTCTTTCAATAAACCCAATTTATGTGGGTTTGTGTCCAAAGTGTGCTATAGTCACTGCCAAGTTTATAATGTTGTGCAGACTTTCTGGTCCAGTTTAAAAAAAAAAAAAAAAAAAAAAAAAAAAAAAGACCTGGGCCAGCATTCACAGACACTCGAGTAAATATTTTGAGTCCCCGCCTCCTGATGGACATCAGCCAGAGATTTCACAGCACTGTGAGCGCGCTGCCTTGTGAACAAGCTGGTGAATGGGATTCCTTTGCCATTGCCGCAGTGTTTCATACATCATGACTCAATAGCATGACATAACAGAGTTTGTATGTGTTTGCAAAAATGGCGCTGCAGTGGCTGAAATCTTTCCTCTCCCGCAGCCTATTGTCAAGGCCAATATATTACTGGCTCTGAATCTAGGTTAGAGAGAGTGCATATGGGGACAGAAGTGGAACGTTTGCCAGTTTTTTTTTTTTAAGGCTATGGAAAAAATTCCTTGCATTTTAGAGGTGGTGGCAGCATGGCTGTTTGTGGATAATAAAAGTAAAGGCGTATTCTGGGCTAAGTAGAAAAATCTGCACTGTGCTGGATGTGTGACACATTCAGAAAGTGCAGAAATGAGATTAATTAGATTAGATTAACTCATGGATAACATTAATTAGGTTATATTAATTGTGATGTTGCTGTCTTCTTGCATTTTACAGTTTGCCTGGGGTCTTGTTAAACTGTGCTGAGCTTTGCCTATAAGGTGCACAGAGTAAAAACCTGAAAACAAGGGTGAGTTTCATGAGCGTGCAGGGAGTTAACAGGCAGGCTATATTCCAAACAGACAGCATCTGGGCTCCTGCAGGTACTGCTCACTAACTCCTATTGTGAGATTTCTAAAGTTCCTCGCCATGGGACGCTTCCTGGAATATAACAGAGCCTACAAATACACAGACACACACTCACAGGCACGCACAACATGCATTAAGCGATTACGGATGTTTACGGATGTTTTTCTTTAATGCACACACACACACACACACAAACACACACACACACACACACACACACACAGGCTTTCACAACTTGAGTTTGCAGTGATTACTTCAAGGCATTGTTGAAAAAGGGGCCTGGATTTTTAAAACAGAGACCCATTTTTAATCCCTAAATGATTTCCCTGACTATCAAGGGGCTGGAAGAAGAAAGCAAACCAGCAAACCACCAGTGCAGGCCCTCCAGCAAAGAGCCGAGCCTGTTTGCACTGCAGGAGGAACAAATCAGTCCCAAACAAGCAAAGAAAGATACCAACAAAAAGAAAAAGAGGGAGAGAGCAACGCTTCAAAACCCCCTCCTCTCTAATTTTCCACACAGATGGAGGCGTAGAGTGCTTTTCAATGCACTGCAGCCTTCTCCGATTTCACCAACGCATTTCAACTTGTCGCCACAAAATCTTCCCTGAGCTATGTGCCACCACCATTTTCTGAGCCCTTAACGTTTTGATTTGAGTTTCTTCCCCATATACAGAACTCACAAAGTGCACATGTTGGTGCCTGTTATGCACCTCATGCAGGTTTGTTTGCGTGTAAAGTTCCCACAATAGGTGGCAGAAAGGTCTGTTATGATGGTTTATTTTACAGAGAGAGGCAGGCAGAAATGCACACACGCGCGTGCACACACACACACACACACACACACACACACACACACACACACACACACACGCACTCCCTCCCTCCACTCACACATCAAAGACAAAATGGTGATGGGAAAGAGGAAGTGGGGGTTACTAGAGAAACAGAGAGCTGCGACTTACCTTAGCACCAGGAGAGCCAGGGAAGCCTGGAGCTCCAGCAGGACCGACGGGGCCCTGCAGAGAGAAAAGGACAGGCTGTCAGCTCAGCTACCAATCACAGACACTGGAAGCTGCACTGGGCAGCTCCCAGGTGCAAATGTGCAACCCTCCTATGGCCCCAGGCCACTGCTGAAAATAAGAAATGGCTTTGTAGAAATGGCATAAACATAACCTATTGGGATATAGGAGGGGGAGAGAGAGGTGTGTTTATGTGTGTGTGTGTGTGTGTGTGTGTGTGGACAGTTGGGGGGTGAGAGGTTAAAAGGAGGGAAGGTAGGGAGAAAGAGGGGGAAAGTGAAGGGTTAGCATGGGGCAGGAGAGGGAAGTGGGAAGGGGGGTATGTATCTGAAGAAATGAGGAGAAGTGGGGGGAATGAACAGTGGGTATAGAGGAGTAATGAAAAGAAAGTAGTGAAGGAGAGAAAAGGAGGGGCAAAGTATTTCCGCTGTTTGAAAGCGTATTCCTATTTCTGACTAAAGCAAATGAAAATGACTGAGAGCCAAAGTGCGACTTACAGGAGGACCAGCAGGACCGGGCAAACCATCATTTCCACGAGCACCCTGCAATCAGAAACAAGACCTTGAATCAGCACACAGCTGGAAAACAGCCACACCTTATCCTACTGAAAGCTGTACATTTTACACAAGGCATTCATGTAAAGGTTAGACAGAGTTATTTGTTCATCGATATATATAGGGTCAAAATCTGCCTTTTTTGAATATCAGATATCACCTTGTCAGTGTTTTACCACTCTAATATGAAAGAGGTTGTTCTCTAGCCCTTAAAAAAAAAGACTTTTTTTTTTGCATAGCAACCTTAAAGATTTTTAATATTGGCAGCTTTAGGAGTTAAAAAAAAAAAAAAAAATACTGGGATCAACATCAGTCTTAAAAAACCCACATCAGTCGAACCATAGCTCATACAAAGCTATGATAATTGAAATTGGAAAAATGAGAACCACTGGGACTCAATTTGGAAAACATGTGGAATTTAGAGGCAGCTGGTGCTGACTATGAGAACAATGTCAGCCATTATTGTGTATTGTTTACTTGGATCCCTTTTAGCTGTTACAGTGTGACAGCTACTCTTCCTGAGGCCCACATTAAGAACGTACTGTATGCACATGTTTTTTGCATATATACACATTTACATTACTTGTCCCACCCACCCATCCCCAACCCTACTTAAAACATTATAGACATTATAAAACCAACACCATTTCAGTAGGCATGTAACTTTTAAGCAATCCTCGCAATATACATATACAATATACATTATGCACAACCCAATGCCAATATACAAACACTACTTGCACATACATACTTAGATCTGTACCAACAGTGGCATCTAAAACCATACTTGGTAAAGTCTGATGTTTCATAAAACCACATAAAAGAAATTAGATATTTTGCTGTCCTCTACCCAATAATAGCACCTTGAGCTGCCTTTTGAAACTTTCAGTGCTTGTTTCCTGAGTAATAAAATATGGCAGATTATTCTACTGAGAGATGGCTCTAAACAAAACCGTTCTCTTCCTAGCTTTGGTTGAGGCATTGTAAAATGACCCTTGGTAACCTGCCTGGTTTCATGATTATGTCCTGAGAAAATATTATTCTTGAGCAGAGACAGTCAGGTTGTTTTGAAGCACAAATATTCCTGCATAAAATTAGAAGACTGTGTTTTACTCTGTTGTCCACTTTTAAGATTAGAGCTGATTCTGTCTATACTTTCACTCATTGCAGTGCGATACATGCTGCTCTAGTTTGCACCGGCTGAAGCTTGTACAGCTCTTTATTGGCTGCGCTTCACCAAATTGCTGAGCAGCAGTCAAGTGACAATACCAAGGCTTCTGTGGCCTGCAAAATTATATTTAGTGTAAGGAAAGCAGAGCATCTTCCCATTTTTCCCATTTTTTCCCATTTTATCTAAGTGGTTTAGCCATGGTAATTGTCCATTAACAGTGACCTCAAGAAGTTCAACCTCAGTGACTTGCTCGATATAGCTGCCCTTGATGGAAATGTATAATTTGTTCACCCGCCTTAACGCATGGCTTGATCCAAAAACAATTTATCTGGTCTTTGACACATTCTAAACTGTTTGTGGTTACCCAGTCCAAAATCGATTTCATTTCCTTTTCAAAGTGACCATTTAACTCATCCACACTGTCTGAGGAGATGTACATGGTGGAATCACCAGCAAACATAGCTAAATAAGCTATGCTCAAAACAAGCATCATATCATCGGTAAAAACAGAATAAAGCAATGGAGCTAAGCAACTTCCTTGGGGGACACCACACTGTATTTCCCTCACAGCAGAAACAGACTGTTTGTGCTCTATTAGATAAGTAGCTCCTCATCCAGTTAAGAGTCACAGCATTAAAGCCATAAGCATCAGGTTTCTCTAAAAGCATATCACGGTCAATTAAATCAAACGCAGCACTAAAATCAAGAAGCACTGCACCCACAATCCTTTTCCAGTCTATATCATCCAACCACTGATCTGTCATTTGCATTAAAGCTGTGGTAGTGGAATGACACCTCTTGTAAGTATGCTGAAACTCAGAATTGACAGAAAAATACTGTGAGACCTGGTCAAATACAACTCTTTCTATTAATTTACTTAAAAGTAAAAGAATGTTTTACTTAACTGTCTGAAACTATCTACTTCCACACATGCAAATCAGTTGAGTCTAAATAGATCTCATGTAAATCATCCCTTGGCACCTTTGATTCTTGCAGCTTTAATCTACATCACTTAAATCAGCAGAAAGGCTCGGGGGAACAACAGGACTGTGGGCAACACAGTGAGGATAAGCAATATTATTAGTGCAAATGCTTTTGATTGGTACAGTACAAGCAGTCTGCAGTGGCACCCATGTGATCGGTAAGAGTGAGCACAGCATAGCACCAAACAGATGTGCTGTGCATCAGATGGTAGTTTCTGTGTCCAAAAAGAGTTTATAGGCAGAAAGATGGCACTCACAGCAGCTCCAGAAGGTCCAGGACGGCCTCTCTCACCAGGCAAACCACGAGGTCCCTGTGTGAAGGAGGAAGCAGAGTAGGCACATCAGAGTCAGTGTAATTTACAGCATGACTGCAAGCTCATATCTTATGTGTACATTTTAGTGTGGAAAGCCTATTTGGGAATGAACTGTAGTCTCTGTGATATTTGTACACGATTCTAGATTAAATGTGCCTCATCTAGAACTGTATCTGTTGACTGTAGCTGATGTGATGAGGATGAAGTCGTTGTGCGTGGATGATTCTCTGATAGGTGTCATTTTGTCCAGAAGTACGCACCATTGGTCCGGGAGCGCCGTTCTCTCCAGGAGCGCCAGACTCGCCCTACAAAGAGAAAAGACATTAACTCCTGTCTTCGCAATAGCAGACAATCCTCAAAAAAGGAGCTGATTACAAATGCTCCATCAGCGCAAAACAATCCCATCCTGATTGTTACTGACATTGTTGTAGCGTTCTGCGAAAGGGGTCACCAACAACACAGAAAATCAGAAGGGAAACAATAGGTGAGGTGTGTGTTTAGGAAGATAAAAAGAAGCAAAAAGAGAGAGAGAAAGGGAAAGAGAGCAAAGAGAAAATCTAACCTTGGCACCAGCAGCTCCAGTCTCTCCCTTTGCACCATCAAGACCTGGATAGCCCTAAAAACAAAGAGACAGGGGAAAAAAGCACACAGTTAGGAATAGGAGCTAAAACAGCCATGTAAAAGTGTGTGAAAATAGTGACTCATTTGTTGACAGTGATCACACTCACTCTGTGTCCCTTGATCCCGGGCAGACCAGGAGTTCCTGGGAATCCACGAGCTCCCTTTTAGGGGAGAGGAGGAGAGGTGACAGAGGAGAGTAAAGCAGAGAGACAGGAGATAAAGATAAGAGAATGGAATTATTGCACTCTAAATCCAAATCTGCTTTCCTCCACTGGCTGGGCGCCAGTGGGACAAATGACATCAGGACAAATTTTCCACCGGCAGACAAGGTCCTTCTTAAACAAACTGAGGAACATGATTAAAATTATTTAGCTTTAATAGGGTGGAATCATCTGTTGATGCATTTTGATAGGTTAAATCCGATGGCTGATTCTTGAGTGCCAAGTTGCTGCTAAACGTTTGGCTCCTACTAACACTGACCACATGAGACCCTCAGGCAAAAAATTATTAAAAAAAAAAAAAAAAAAAAAAAAAAAAAAAACTTTCACTGACTCTTGGCTTAAGATGCTATGACTCTACCAAAAATTGATACCATATTTAAGATACAGTGGAAAGCACCGGCTATCTGTCACTTATAGCAAGAATTAAGTGTGAAGGGCCTTGTGCCTTAATCTGCGAAATAACACCAACGTAGATCTGTATAGAGAAGGGATTGGAAGAAATGGAAAAGCTGGCTGAGGTTGCACTGGTGACCTGAATAAATTTTTGTCATTCTGAAATGACACCACCACCTTTACGTAAAACTCATTTGGATGTAAAGGGTCAAACAAACAAAGTGTTTCTGCTGTTTTTCTGCTGTCTATGCATTGGTCTAACATCACAAATTAGAATTTCAGTGTGATGTATTCTCTATTTTTTAGCACAACATGCTCAGTTCACATTATTACTAAGGCCTCGCACCTTTGAAAAAGAAGGAAAAAAAAACACAGAAGTGAATCTTTAAATCAAGTGTTGTTCCTCTGTAACGAATTGTTCATATATTTCATGTATATGTCTGAAACATAGCTGATAGCAGAAATCAGGCGGAATCAAAGTAAGAAAAATAAATAAGAAAACTTGCCTGAGGTCCAGATGGTCCACGCTCACCAGATTTGCCGGGTTTGCCAGCCTCACCCTAGATAAAAAACACAGGGGAACAGTGATGTGCAAACTGAACTGATTTATTATCATTACTTTTTAAGTCCCATTATATGTTTGTTTTCCGAAAAAATCCACAAACTGATGAGTAATGCTGACAAAAGAAAAGAATTACATATCTTTTTCCCATTCATCTACTGTTTATTCAATTTAGCTCATTCAAGACTGAGCGCCCCTAGTGGACACAGTCTGACATGTCAAGTCTGCTGCCATCAAGTGGCTAAAACTGGGTATCAGCTAAACTCTAGCTTCAAATGAGTAATGAAGTTTGACTGACCAAAGTTGGACAAAAATAATGACATTACATCTGCAAACATGCTAAAATATACAGTGTTGCAACAATAATCGTGCTTTAAATGAACAGAATAAGTGGCCGACTCCATACACCCTGGTGTTGAGAGCCATCCCTTAGCACACAATGACAATCTAATATGTACAAGGCTTTAGGGATTTGAAGATTATATAGTGCTTTGGCTGGTAGCTTCTATGTGACTGAACATACAGTGTTACAGACTTCCTAGACTATGGTGAACCATTTAACATGTAATGAGTGCAGCGAAGGCCCAAATACATGACGTTTATGAGAACAGAAACTGTTATTGTTCAGCATAGCTCCTGTGAGGGTCAGTTTCTGATTGAAATGGTAATGCCAGTATAACGTATAGAAGATTCACAAGGATATTCACATTATACCTTTTTTTAATACTGGCACTGCAGTAATACAAAGTAAAATTACTAGTAGATAGTCTGACTATGTAAGACCAAATAGATGTTGATGATGACGGCACTCTGAGATGGAGTGAGTTTGAGTGGTGTGCAGATGGAGTCCGCGAGATTGGTGAGTGGCCAGCTAATAGAGATATCAATCGACTTTGATTGATTATTTTATGGCGAATTTAAGCGTGTATATTTATGCATGTTTCAATAACAGATTACACTTCTGTATGAGGATAGTGACTGAGCAGTTCTCAATCCAAATCATTTCTTTATTGTCCCTTTAATCATGTCTGACTGGAATGAGCTGTTCATAAAACACACATAAAAACAATAAAAGCTGCAGACTTAATCCTCACAAATATGAGTGGAAAGTAGATGGGAGTGGACTGGACACAACAGAGACAGAAAGTATAGATGGGAGCGGACAGGACACAATAGAGACAGATACTTTTGAGGCTGCTAAGTTGTCACAGTTTCTAGTTGTTGGTTGACAGTTGTGTCTGTGGCAGAGACACTTACATCATCTCCAGGTTTGCCAGAAGGTCCAGGGGGGCCACGGGGACCCATGGGGCCCTATTAGGAAATGGATAGAGGAGAAAAAAAAGAAAAGAGCAAAGGTGAGACACGACTACCATTCATAACCCATAGGGGGCAACACTACACAGTTTAAATCTTGACTCTGGAGTAATTCATAGCATGTGGCCACAGTGTTTTTTCCTGCTGTACTTAACAAGCACCCCTGGCACAGGACATTCTTGAAAGAGATGCCAAATGAAATATAAAAAAAACAACATGACAACAGACGACTCCAATTTTCATTTGGATTGCATAAGTGTGTGTTACGCTTGATGACACAGGCTGCCATTAATAATGTATTTCCTTCTACGCTAATCAAAAGCAGTTACCAACTGTGGCTCACATCAATCAAAAATAATCTTATCTTGCCAATTTGTGCAGACAGCTTATTAGCATTATCACCGTGGGAATCAAGATGAAAAGTGGCATTAATTAGTGCCATCTACTTTAACTAACACTTATTTGTACATAAACATAACACAAAATTCTGATGAACACTGGTCTAAATAAAACACACTGGCACTGCTCCTCAATATGGACTTCTCTACTTCTAAAAAGGTGCAAAATGGATTCATTTCCACACAATACTGGTAATATTACAGCCATCCTATAAAAAAAAAAAAAAAAAAAAAAATCAATATAGAGTTAAAGATCAGTAAGATTTACAGGGTCAGATTACCATCAAAAAGGGAACAAATACTTCAGTGTCCTAATCCAGTATTCTTAGTATGCTGCCCAGCTGTTTCCTTCTCCCTCTCTGTTTCTGTCTCTCTGCCTTTCTTTTTCTCTCTGCTCTCTTACTGAGTATGCATTTATGTGCACATCTTTTTGTGCTTTGTCCAGTTTTTTGAATGTCCTCTCTCTTTCTCTCGCTCTGTCTGGCTGAACTCAGCAGGTTGTGCCGGAGGCAAAGGCATCTGTGCATCTCACTTTCCATCTACAAGTAGAAGGGCTAACACAGAATGAAAAACTGACCAGCAGTAGCATTACGGGCCTGATAGATTTTCCTGTCATTTAATTATGACCATCATCATCACAATAAATTGATCAAGAAGACCTTTTGGCAGATCCTTGTGCCCACTGCTCTAAGGGAAACACAGTGTAAGTGGCTTTGACCAATTAGTATGACTTGACAGGATAAGCTCCATAGACTTCCTAACACCTAGCCAGCCGATACGATGACCCCTGTGCCGCTGCCAAGCCAGGTTCTTGATTTTAATCACAGATAATGATGTATTGGAACAGTTTCTCTGTGGCTGTGGGTTTAAAAAGAAGCAACCTTCATATATGAACTCCACAGGAGCAGATTAGCACAGCGGTGGGGAGACCCTGCTCTGTCTACCTGCTGAGGGAATTTGAAAGGGCAGGGGAGGGACGTCAGATTTCGGGAAGCTTCAGGAGGGGTAACTGAGGATAGAATGGGGTAAAAGCTGGGGCAGCGAGTGAAGAGAGGGTAAAAAAAAAGAATATGGAGTGAGAAAGAAGTCGAGTTGGAGGGGGAAGGGTCTGTATGAGAGGGTTGGCTAAGGATAGAAAGGCAGCTGTAGCTGAGGGGGGAGGCTGTCTGAGCAGGAATATGAAGGGACAGGAAAGCTTAGACAGACGTGGAGAGCTGACAGTAAGAAGAGGGGGAAGGAAGACTAGGGGAAGCTGGAGATGGTAAAGTCCTGACTGAAGAGGGTTGTAAAAGAGTAAGGAGCTGGCTCAGAGGGAATAGGGAAACGCATAGGAGGTACAGAGAGCAATGAAAGGCTAGGAGGTGTTAGGAGAGACAATGGGCATTTAGGAACAGCTATGCAGGGATACTGGAGGGATGGCTGGAAAGGCTTTCTTATTCAACAGTGTTGTTGATTTTGTTGCCATTTTGCCATTAAGACCCACTTAATCTAGCGGCATCTATTTATGTGTTTTCAAACTAAACTAGACTGAACTAAAATAAACTAAACTGCAGTTAATTTTATTTCCCCTTTTATAGCCAGACACTTTCATTCAGAGGTAATTCCTATGTATAATGAGTAAAAACAAAGAAACAAGTGAAGGTGAGGAGAGGAGTGGTTAGTATCAGTAAGTAAATCTTTAGGAAAATATATTTAAAAAGAAAATATGATTTTCAAACAAATATAACAGATGTATAAGGTTCTATTTTCAAACTAAATATATATTTTTTAAAAATTCACTGATACACTCCATTGCTTAAGAAAACAGGTGACAGTGATGTGTCGTAAACATACCGCTGTCTAGAGTGTTATGGACAAGCAATGCCTGTGCCTGTAATGTCTGGGAGGCTGGAGGAGAAGTGAGACACACAGGGAGGTCTGAGAAGGGCTTAAGAGCTAGAAGTTGCGATAAAGCACCAAGCGAGGGTCCCTGTGGGATACTTACAGATTGTCCAGGCTCTCCAGGCTCTCCTGGGTTGCCTTGGAAACCTTGTGGGCCCTGGGGTGTAGAAAGAAGAGAGAGACAGAGGAGAGCATTTGGTGAGAGTGTGTTATACGTGGGTTGGTGAAACTCAAACCATGCCTGATAAAAATGCTCAGGTGGCTTTGAACTTTCACATTCAGTTCTAGCTATGACCAGCAGCTATACTGGAGAGTGATTATTTAGTTAGTAGTATCTATTTGTATACACAGATATATACATACAGAGTACACAGATCTACAAATTCAATAAGTAAATAAATTGCAATAGTAAAAGGATCAAGCTATTTTCATTTGAATGGAATTGGTTAAATAAATGAATAAATAAATGTCATACAAAATTACCTATAAAGGATGCTCTGTCATTATGCATTAAATTCTGATTTAAATTTACAGTACTATCTGGCTGGAGGGAAAGTGAATAATACTGAATATATATACAGATGCCGACATTATAGTCATCATTATCTACAATAGACTGTATAGCATCATATCTCTACTTTAGTTCATCTATGTACATATTGCAGCCACTCAAATCACAGCTCTTCCATAGGACAGTCATACTATTTATTGCATCCCATTTCCATGAGACGATAAGGCCAAATATAGAAATACAGTGTGTGGAAGATTTTAAAGATGAAGGTGTACATTCAAAAATGGCGTCTCCTCGAATGTGGGCTCAGTGTGATTGAACCATCAAGTTGAGACAAGTTAGCTGGCATTGCCTACAACTTAACAGCTTTACTATGGAGACTGGGAGGACTGGAAGGGCTGCAGGTGGCTGAGGGCAAGAGAGGAGAAGAAAAGAGAGGGGGCTAGGGGGTGGAGGGAGCCCTCTGGGCTCAATGAAAGGTAAATTGTCAGGTGTTGCATGTCTGGGTTGTGGCAAAGGAAAAAGCCCTGGAGCCTGCAGCTGGGAGATTCTCAGTATTCTCAGTGTGCCAGTTTCCTCTGCACAGCAGCACTCAGGCACAGCAAAATAAGAGTGTGTAGAAGTGTTGTTCAAAGTGGCCTTTAGTCATCTCAGGGTCATCATATTTATAAAAAATGGCCAGCGGAAGTACACAACCTGGCAAGAGTATACAACAATATAAAGCAAGTTGCAATTATCTGCGATTGGCTTGAGCATGCTGGCTGTGATTGGACAGAGGATCTAGTCTACAGGTGTGTCCAACCCGTGTGTTGTTTGGAGAGTACAGGAGGTACTTACAGGTGCTCCAGTGGGGCCAGGTGGTCCTCTAGGACCCATAGGGCCCTGCAGAGAGGAAAAGAAACAAGAAACACAACATCAGGATAATGACAGGCAATCACATCCTTCACCAGTGCGCACACTGTAACCTCGGCAAACGCGTAAATACACAAAAACATGCATACCCATGATAATGTGTAAAATTTTTGCAGTTATGTATGTGGTTTGGGGTGGGGAAAGACCTGTCTGTCTTCCTCTTGAAGATTTTCAAGAGCTATAAAAACATACTGCATGCTTTGCCCCAAAGGTACAAAAAAACTTAGCGGCTCAGCCTGTCAAATCCATAAATCGTTTGGAATTCCACTGTGGTGCTCAGACTCTCGCTTCCTTTCTAGTCGTTTCACTGTCAGCCCCCCCAACCACCACATCTACCGCCTCCCCCTTTCTCTCAGCCTCTCTCTTCCCTACCTGCTGTGCATTTCTACAGTTCAAAGGTCATCGGCAGTAGTGCTGTACTCCTGAGAGGAGTGTTTGAACTCTACATGACTTCTTCTCATGGGAAGAAAAACAGCACAATACTGAACTGTTTCCGCAGATGAATGCTTCATCCCATAAAAGTTATATTGTAGGCACTAAAATAGGGGGTGTGATTTCTTCAGCTAAATCCTGTCTCACTGAACCTTAATCTGCCATGTGAGGGCTTTTGGCTGGAATCACATGTCAAAGCAATTTTTACCTCAACTCCATGCCTCATTACTCAGCACGAGAAAATCTCATTGCATGGAGGTGAGGAGCCAAATCCCTCTCACACTCTCTCCCTGTTGTTAACACATAACAACGGAAAATCATTAACTGTATAACAAATGATGGACTGTAGAATTTGGAGTCAATTAAGTCGCACAGGATTCCCAGTTCTTCTGTGGAAAAAAAAAAGCTTTGACTAGGCTTGTGACAACCCTCTTCATGGATTAAAAAGAAGTATTCCTTTCCACAGACTTCTTTTTATAAACCCTCTTTTCAGCATCATGATTAGGCATGAGAAATTTGGGACGGCAGCCAAAGAAAACATCAAAACGTGGCACCACACAGTGGTTCTCAGAGGGGAATGAAAGTCACCTTTCAGTGGGTGGGGAGGCCAACATCGCAATGGGTAGGGACCCATCAATGGGGTTCTATATCTTCAAGACTGCTTATATGTGCGTTTAGGGGATGCACATACAGTATGTAGGTTTGTGTGTGTGTGTATGTGTGTGTGCTCACATCTCACAGAGAGTGTTGTTTGAGTGTCTGGTATGTATGTGTATGAATGGGGAGGGGTGCAGTGAGTCGGGTGGTGGTTATGACTTTGACTTGTGATTAAGCATTAGTCCAGTCTTGTCACTCATCATTCTCACAAATCCCAAGCTAAATGTGGGCTGACTTCAAAAAGAACCAAGTATTGTGGCAAGCGGCACTCAGACAGACACGCAAATGGACCGACAGAGGAGACTGCTGCTCGTTGTGGGGATCTGATAGACTCCAGCCCCCTCCTGGTGTCTCAGACTTCAGCTGGGCTGAGCCAGTGCCAAGCTGCGCTGTGCCTTTCCAAACCAAAATAGCTCCCAGTGTGTTCTTACTCCAGCACAGGCAATCTGTCATGCCAGCTAGCTGGCGGCGGCGGTAGTGGTTTGTCATGGGCTTGAAAAATAATAACAATCAATGGCTGTTTCCTCGGTTTCTAAAACCTCTCCTCTGTACTCCATGGGAGGTGTTTGTTTTTCCATCTGGACCCAGAAGGCGGTAGATTCTTTTCTCCAACACTGGGAGCCCACTCTTACAGGATGCCATGAGGTTTCTCCCAAAAACACAAAAAATGTTGATGAAACAGGATGCTATCATGGACGCTAGTCTGGACAGTCATTTAGGTCATAACTGATCTTATATCCTCAAAGGGTATCTCCTCTCCTGTTGAAAAACAATCTCATGGTCTCAGAAAATGTCCATCTCCTTGTTGTTGTGTGCAAGAATAACGTGAAACTTGACTGATCCCTGTACGGTTTCTTTTCTGTTTGCCTCCATCCAGTAAGGTCAGTGTGCAGCATCAGCTACAAAACAGCTGGCATGGATTCAGAGATTTGCTTTTAACCCAGGTCATCCAGATGAAGGACGGTCTCTCTAACCACTAGACCCTTCCGAAATTTAACATCCCAGGTTCAGCAGCATATTGTAAAAAGAGCATGGCAGTGGCAGTGGGTCTCATCATCGCTCTCTCACCATTGGTCCTTGCATCACACCCATCTGGGCGCCGCCAGCCTTCTCGTCGAATCCACCAGCCATCTGAGCAGCAAAGTTCTATGGAAGTCAAGAGAGAAATACAGATTATTGAGGGAGAATGATTAGGTGGCATTTGTTGTGGCATCTTGTTATTAGATCTTTGATTTGATCATAATGGCTGCAGTCTAAATCTTTGTGGCTAAATACCAGGATGAATGGCCATCAAGAAAAGACCAAGGTGAATTCACCAGTAAAACCATCACTAAGATAAACTAAAAATGTATTTATCCCGGAGGACAAAGGCATTATCGTTGATTTGCAGAGTTTGCAGGATGCCCTTGTCTTTCTGGCAGGAGACAGGATCAGGTTTTAAGTGTTTGTCAACAGCAGAGTTGATGGGAATAGAGAGCAGACAGAGGAGAGACAAAGGGCGTAAGAACTGTTTTCATCTCTCTCTCCTTCACAAAGGATCTCCTTGTCTTTCCCCCCCAAAAAAGCCCCCTGTTCCCTTTCCCTGCCCAAGTCTATCATACTACCTCTGGCTCCCCTCGCTTCAACCCACAGCCTCTCCCCTTTTCTTTCCCAAAGAATGAAAAGCATTCTATCTATTCTCTCTCTCTGTATCCCCATACGGTTGTCTTTCTACCTCCTCCCAATACCAGCAATTTCCCCCTCTTTTGTGCTCTTGTTTTCTTGCCTCCACTGTTTTACCAGTCTCCCCGCTTCCTCCACCCAGTCAAAAATGGACCCATTCTCAGCCCTGTTAAACCTGTCAGGCTCTGTCTATAGTGCGAGCCCCACTGCCCCCTGCTTGTCACAGGATACTTACTCCACCAAGGCCAGGGGGTCCATTAGGTCCTGGAGGTCCAGGGGGGCCGGGGTTTCCGGGGGTACCAGGCTCGCCATCTCTGCCACGGGGACCGGGGCTTCCCTAAAATAAGTAAATGAATGAAACTTAAATGAAAAGAAAACCAAAAACAGAAGAAAGAACCGACCTGCTGATGAGGTTATCAGTCTATTTCCTTTGTAATAACTTGTACCAAATGATGACAAGATTGGCAAAAAATTGGGATGAAAGATGTATAGTTGCAATCTCTTAAGTGCAACTAAAACAAGGCTGGGCTGTAACTAGATTTTGACCTCCATGAACAGTGGCTATAGTGGACAGCAGTTTTAAAACCCTGATTATTTATACAGTTAAATATTGCCAATTGGTTTTTCATATGAAATCTCTAATATCTGTACTCGACTTTTTTGATTTTCCATCAGGCAAAACTTGTGGATAGTATCTGGTAATTTTTTGGAACCACCTCCATCGAGGTTGAGCGATACTAAAAAGTGACGTGAAAACACTGCAGACCACTGACTGGTCAGAGAGAAATTGAACACCAAAGCAAGACTCTTGAAGCAGCCCTTTCGGCTGGTCTTGTCTTAATATGTGATGAATTTGGAACGAGCTGAAAACTGTTCATGACAATTCATTTTGAAAGAGCAACAGCCAATGGGAAACTCCAACATTCGGCCGACCAGTGGTCTAACATCATCACTCTGAGAGTCAGTGACAGACATCCGCATTTGTAGGGCAGACCCCATTGCTGTGGTCCAGGCAATAATAACTGAAGTAGTGTGTTTATTATCATATCATTTCATTTCATTTCATGACAGCTAAAAACACAAATAATCCCTCAGTTTTGCACAAATCCAATTGCTAAACTTTATTAAATGCCAAACAAACAGCAAGGGAAATGTCTTGCTCTTGCACTGAAGTGAGGGAAATGCATTTAAAGAAAGTGCTGAATTTATCATTCATTACTTGTAAGTATGGGTATCAACATTTGAACACTTTTGAACACTTTAAGTAATTTGTTTAAACCATTCCACAATAGCTGGTAGATGCTGTGCCACTGAACTCCAGCTGTCAGATACAAAGAGAAAGAAGTGCAATACCCAGCTGAACATTGTGCAAACTGCACTGACATTGTGCATGAAGGAACCTGACAAAACCTCACACCTGCTGGTGGCAAACAGCAGTATGCCATGAATGTCTCTTTGAGTAGCATTGCCAAACAGGTAATTAAAAGTTGCTTTTGATCTAACTCCTGTGTCAACTCTACAATTCAAAATATGACAACAAAAATGGCAAAATGTATTTTTTTTTCTGCAGGGACTATGTACTATCAGGCTAAAACAGATACTAATCGTCATACCACACTGCATGTAGCAACAAATTACCCTGCAAGGGAATACTAAACAAAGAATGCACTGAACACCTCAAAGGCTGCTGAGCCACACAAACAATGGTTTGATGAGGATGCATTACAATATAAATGTACTAAATCTGCTGCTTATAACACTTTACGGCTTTACATGTTTCAGAATTTAGCTACAGATACATTAAAATGACATACAGTAATACAAGAAGCACGACAAGTGATAGCACATGATGAAGAATGTCCAGTCTATTACAATGCAGTAAGAATGCTAGGATTTCTAGTAATAAAAATATAATGAAAGCACACTTAAACAGTAGCAGTCAATTAAATTCCAACTGATGAGCTCCTTTAGGATTAAAGATGGAGAGGATTTCTTGTGCTTATTATAGCTTGGCCATATATTTCTTTTGCACTTACACATTTAAACGACTCAGTATGCTCACTTTATCATCTCACAACTGCTTCACTTAACTCTGTAAAGAAAACAACAGCCACCTCCAGGAACACGCAATCAGACATTTTCTAACGGCCATAATGCTAGAAACAATCTCATTAAAATTTCTCCTATAAAGCAACTTCAACCTGGAGAAAATCAACACACCTTGCGCTGAAATACATAAACAAGACAACAACAAGCCATAAACTACACATCTGCAACCATTATCATTATCTCTTCCAAGTGCTGTTAGATTAATGCGATGATCAAAGCCCGACCAGCACAGCAACACACTGAATGACTGAGGCCTCGGCAGCAGCCAGAGGTTTACATTATGTGTCTCCGACAGCCCACATCTGTTAAACAACCCAGCCCGCAGCAGACCACACAGCCTAATGGAAACGACACATGACTGGCTTGACTGAGCTGCTCAATGAAAGGCTACCATTCTGTAAACCTGCAAGTTATAGCAGATACCCCCCCACCCTCCCCGCCCTGCTTCAGCCCCCTCAAAGACCTAACACTATCAGATTCAATAGGACATGCTGTACTTTTCAAGGGAACAGAGTGTAAGTTCACAGATCTATTTTTTTTTCATAGAGAAAATGACAAGCGGGTAATATTTATGTGTCAATCTCACCTTCTCGCCTTTCTCTCCTCTTGATCCGCGTGGTCCCTGCTCTCCCGGTGGGCCCTATAGGTGAACAGGAGATGATGCAGCAGCTGGTAACTTGAGGTGTTATCTCAGTGAATGGCATGTTCAAGGGTTGAAGAGATGGCTGTAGTCCATGAACTCTGCTAGTGTCGTGACAGCTTTACTTTATATGCTGTCTCTATTTCATGTGAATGTCATGGGCAACAAAGTCCTCTCAATACTTTAGTGATTATTCCTAATCATACGGTATCTTATATAATCACAGTTTGGACACAATTCTCTCTGCATGCAGCAAACTGCATATGGCTTCTAGGAATGGTAATTGAATAAGAATGTGGAAATGCTGAGAGCAGTGCATACCATAGGGCCAGGTGGTCCTCTTGGTCCTACAACCTGAATAATGAAAGACAAGGAAAGACAGGAAGAAAACATGGTAAGGCTTCAGTATTACTACACTGGATTTGAGTGGCACTTTATTTGAAATGAAACGTTTACAAGTGGCATGTAAAAAGTTAACAAATGCTTTCTAACCCACTTTAACTTACAGTAATAGTAAGCATATATGAGGGTGACTTTAACATTTTAACATTTTTAACATGCTCTCCCAAATTATGAATGTATTGTTTAAAGTATGTATACAGATGATGGCATCCTTATTTGTTTTTTACCATTATATTATAATGTGTCAGAAAGCATTTGCTAACAATTGTATGTATAGTTGCTTCATTGCAGGGAGAGTGCCAGGGATTGGAAAAAGTGCTTCATACTTATCTTTCATAAAGTACTACCTTCAATTTTTGATGTCTCTTATTCAAGTATGGCAGATACTTCAAAACTGCATACTAACACATGTTTTCATGTAGGCGAAGTAAATACTTTTTAAATTAGAAAAATGCTTACAGGAACGTCTAAATCTTAAATGTACCAGATCTGTCGGAACAGGTAAGCTATTGTGTTTGTGTGTTTTTTTTTTTTTTTAAATTGCATTGCTGATTACACATTCAGGGAAATTTTATGTATCTCCCATCAGAGCAGAACTGTTGATTGCTAATCTCTGCGGGTAAAGCATTATCATAACAAACGCACAATAAACAGTGCCTTCTTATTTCCTGCCATGGACCACTATTCCCTCAAGGGGGTAAAGTATTTCCATATACAGCGTTGAAGCTCTCTCTCTCTCTCTCTCTCCCTTACTCTCTCTCTCTTTCTCCTGGCCTATGGGAATCTTTACTGAGGGATCGTATGGAGCTCTTATTGTGCTTGGCTGTCTTCCTGACGAGTGGCTAACAGGCCTAATGGACTGAGAAGCCCCCCTCCTTCCCCCCTTTCCCCTTGACCCTGCCTGCCCCCCAACCACTCCCTCTTCTCCTCTCCTCCCCTCTTTTTCTTTCCCTTTTCTTACTCTCTATTTTCTGGTAGACTGGTGGCATACAGTCTTTGAATTCTTCAGTTTTTCCCTAACCATCTCTCTCTCTCTCTCTCTCTCTGCAACTAATTACTAAACTGGACTTGCACACTTCACCAAGGGCCAAGGATATTATGCAACCCTATGAACTAATACTGCATTCTCACTGTGCCTCTGAAAATTAGGATGCAAAAAAGGGTAGTGTTGCTTGTGAAGACAAAATAATGGTTTTAAACTCTATAGTAACTGACAAATAAACATTTCTTTAGAGGTAAAAAGAAGATGAATGCACAATATTGTTCACTTACATCGGTAATGTCTCCAGGTTCGCCTTTCTGACCCTGGCAGATAGAACATAATGACAGCAATTAGGAAACATCCATTCACTTCTCTTTACCTTACATGCAACCCTTCCTATAGGTGAGCATTTGGAAAACTCTGTCAATGGAAAAATAATCATTTTTAAAAGGACACTGGTCAACAAAAACATCCTGGAAATAAACATGTGCTACAGTATCATCAGACACAAAAATATGGCACACGGAGTGAGGCAGGAAATAACTATTAGCTGTCTGACAAAGTTCTTTTATATCAAAGCATCACCTAAATCCATAAACTACAGGCTCATGTTGCAGCACTGATCTGAGTCTGGGACAGGCACAGGTTTAATTGTAGGTGCTTGGAGCTGCATTTAAAACACACAATGACAAATATCCACCCGCACACACATGCACACAGCATCTACATATAATACAGCATCTCACCTTAGCTCCAGGTGCTCCTGTTGTGTGGTGGAGAGGAGGAGAGGTGGAAACAGATCACAGTTAGAAAAGGAAGCACACAAATAACAATCTACAAGGTTTATTTTCCCCTCAAGCCGAGAAAATCTATACTTGACGATACCAAAGTGTACTTTCCAAAATCAGACTACACTAACTACCACCACCAGATAATAGTCCTGGTACCCAAAGAGCCCATCAGGATTGATGAAGTGTTGGTTGCAGCACCATCTTAAGAGCTCAAAGCAAAGGCAATGCAGAAGCAGGTGAAAGGGTAATGTATAAAGCAAGGGAATCAGAGTAGCCTATTCAAAGTACTGGTTTGTGAACATCACTGTGGTGAAGGCTGGGTTTTTCAAGAGCAAATTCAAAGTTCATCTTTGCTTTGTTGCAAATGAAAAGAATGAACATGATTCAGATGTGCTGCTGAAAAATCCAGCCCTGAGTTAGTAACACTGGGATTCAACAATCCCATAGCATTGTTAGATAACAGTCTTGATGAATAAGCCTTTACTCTTTTTAGTTGCTTTATAACTTACTGTAAAATGAAACTAGCATGTTATGAACTTCATATTCCATTTAATTTCAAAAACAGTGACACTTCTGATTTCATTTAATGCTCCTCAGCCAATTTTGTCCATATTTCCACTGCTGATCACCAGAGTGTTTAGACATTACAGGCATTATTAATGCTTTATGAGGAAGTAATGTTAGAGCGGTCTAGTTTAGTGAATAGCTGCTTCAAATACCGTTAATTTCAACAGGCCGTCACAGCTATTTCTTTGACATCAGATTTGCAAAATTCCACAGAGAGGATATAGAGTAGAAACTCTAGGCCGCGTCTGCTTCAGTGAGGTATTTCCATAATGACTCCCACATGTTTTCATGATACTAAGGGTAGGAGAGAGGATTCGAGCAAGATGGGGCCAAGGTGAGCCAGCTATGGAAAAATGACGTTGAGGTAGCATTTCACTGAAATCTAGTCAGAAATGCCATTGCAATCCTTTTTTTTGTCCTTGTCATTTGTTTGTTTGGGGGGCAGAAAAACAGCATTCAAATCAAAGGATGACATGTAGGCCTGCTGAAAGCATCAAGGATAAAGATAAAAGCAAAAGGAATTAAATAGTAACTGGCCATCCTTTGATTAATACCTAAGTGGTGTTTTCTCCCCCTAAAAGAAACAATATGATCTTCTACAGTAATTTATTTATGAGAGGTGTGAGATAAATAAATTACGACCACTTGGTGGAGCCTGGTCAGCTGCGCAGATGGGGCAACACTCTCCAAATGGGATTTCAGGTTTGGGGCAGTCTTTTAGCTCCTCGCAGATAATGTCGTCGCACAGGACAGTTCCCGTGTCACACACACAGATACGACAAGGCTCTGGTTTCCATACATCTTTGTCGCTATAGCGTTGTCCGTCTTGTACACAGCTAAAAGGATCCTCCTCTGCGTGTGAGACCATAGTGAGGTGCACACAGAGGCCAAGGCATGTAGTTGGTGGGAGGGAAAAAAGAGATTATGCATCAGGTTTGCTACTCATAAACAATAATTCCAGTACTTATAGCATAGCATGTTTTCTAGACATAAAGCAACCTGGCGAATGTTTGTTCAGACAGAAAATAATTACACTGTGTATTCACAGATATTCCAGAGTGGAAAGGCACAAGTCTACATAAAATGTATTCCCAACAGTAAGAATATACTGTGATACTTCATTGATCCCTGTGGGATGTTGTTTTCTTCCACTTTCCCAAAAAAAGGGAAGTTAACACACCTGGCTACCTACAGTGCACCAAACCTGATGTGAGAGGTGATTCTGTCTCTTGCTCAATGACACTTCAGCAAAGATGATGCATGTAAAAACACAGAGTTTGAAGTCACACAGTCCACCCATTACACCTAACAATGATTAATGAAACCGGTGCAAAATTTAATTCATCAGCAAAACCTTTACAAAACACAAAACGTGTTCTAAGATTCACCTTATAAATAACCAATTCTAAACCCAATCCTTGACACAAGAGACTGCAACTTCTCAATTAGCCACAGGGGGGCAGTACAACACCACAGAATTGACTGCCAAAGTCAAACTGTGCAAGTATTTCAGAAACAGCCGATAACTTCACAGGAGGTACAGACCATGTGCATGAATTCCCCCCTTATTGCACTGCAAAGGAAAATATCAGCCTAGTTTACATTGTGAAGACGCCCTAAACTGCTGAACATGAAACACAGAGTTTGCATTCATAAGATGTAAACTACTGGGATTGCTTCTTTGTTGTTGTTGTTTTTTTAATCATAGATTAGCAAACAGCACAAAACAGAGCATGATGGAAGTGGCAGGGCATGCTGCTACACTAACCATAGGCCAACTGTACATGATTTAAATTACACTGAATGCCAAATTTTGGCAGTTAACTCACTGGACATGAGCCACATGCCACTTCACTTTGCAGTCAGACAACTTATTCACTAGTCAACACAAGGCCAAACACATGCTCTGACTGGAAGTACTGAACCCTCACCGAGAGGGGGAAAGGGGTTGATGCACCAGGAGGGATGCCTCAGGGAATGGAGAGCAGAAGAGGCTGGTGAGTTGTGGAGATGAGAGGTGGTAGGTACTGTGGCTATATTTACCCATGAGGCCTGCTTAAGTCTAGGTAACCTCACGGACCTCAACAGCAATGAATGAAGCCTTTCTGGAATGGGACAGAGTGGGCAATTCACGAACTATTGCCTTGTACAAACACAGGGCGCATTTTAAACCCCATCTGGAAACCATAGCTGTGTCAGATGCCAGTTCAAACACATCAGAGAAAGGAAAATGGTCAGCTTTCATGCACATAACTTGCCTTTTTAATATTTAGTTTTATAGGCTCTTATGAACTGGCAGAGGCCTGCACCTGTCCTCACACTGGACCAAATATGAAAGAATCTTCTGAAATAGGATATTCTGGTACATATTGTTACTATGCTGACACAGAGACTCTAAAAATAATTGGTAAATTTGTTCCCTCATGTGTTGGTAGCCATAATATTTGCCAGTGGGGAATGAAATGAATGATGCAAATGGTAAAGAGAACCCAGATGTGCTTCTGGGACATTCAGGTCAACTCTGAATTCCAGCTGAGGCTGCTACACAGGAGGATTTAGTATTGTACAGGCTTGGGCACTGCTCCTACCCATCAGATTATCCCTCTGGCCTCTTTGCTGCCATGGATGGTCAGTCAGTAGCCTCCAAATTGAGAGGTAAAGAACTGACCCTTGTCCCCTCTGGGTGATTCAGAGCCAGTAGCTGTTTGCTGCCCTTTGAGCCTGCTAGGCTGGGGTCACAGCCAGACTCTTTGGCCCCTTTAGGGCTTCTTAGTGTGTCCCAGAAAAAAAATCTGCCTCCAGTTAACTCTCAGGAAAGAGGTGTTTGCATTATGTCCAGGGGCCTACATCTCTGAAAGGGTAACCTGAGACTTGCAATTGCACGAGTATTTTTTTTTTTTTTTTTTTTTTTTGTCTTGGCTTGAGTTTTTTTTCCTTTTCTCACTTTCCTTTGGAAACACCAATTTCTCTCAATTTTAATTTGGCCTGTTGGTATGCCTGACCTATTGTAGACTCAAAAGAATGCACCTTTTCGAATTACAATAATAAAAACAGCCTTCTTATATTTTTTTCCAGGCACCTCTCTCTTTCTCTCAGTCTGTCCCCCTCTCTCTCTCCCCCACCCTCTCCCTCCCTCTCTCCCCATCTCTCCAAGCTGACTGTCACAGTCTCTCAGGGTAATCTTTTAAGCAGATGGAAACCCTGAAATCATATGGAACATTATTTCTGGCCCCAATCTACCAGCATACCTTCATTCTCAAATATCTCCTCCGGATACTATACTTAAATGAATAATGATGCAGAAGAATCCCAGTCCAATATAAATGACTGGGCAAGGCATTGTTCAAATACGCAATACTGTGCATACACAATAGGAAGTATGCACATATAAATTCGAACAGCGTGGCCACTTGCTTCTTCATGATATGACTGTTTAAATAAACATCAAGTTTTTATGTACATTTTGGTTATTAGTCCACCATTCCGCTCCAACAAGCCTGGATCCGCCTCGATGCCCTCTGACAGCAAAGGAATGTTAACGCTTTTCACCAAAGGCCCTTGAGCCTGGCCACCTTTCGCTTTTTGCCCCCCCACTTCAATGAAGTGGATCTGGAGTTAAAAGGGGAAGCCTGTCAAGGCCTCCAGAGCACCCACAGGTGCGGCGCAACTTGCGAGGAGAGGGAGGGAGTTTAGTGAGGCAAAGAGCTGACAGAACTTAAAACCGTGAGCATAATCTGTTTTAGGAATATCACGTTTCGAATGATGAAACACTGTTAATCACTGGTTAACTTGAATTTCTCACAAACCCTCAAGATTTGGAGCGTTATCTCACGTGAACTGCCCACGTCCCACAACCCATTCCATCACTTTTACGCACATCCAGGCACATCAACAAACTATAATATGTCAAGTTTCCTCCCATCAATGATATTGATTATTCATCTTGATAATACTAACACTCTTATAAACCATGTGCATCACAGTTAGCACTTTTCCAAACAACGGGTGAACCGAGTGAACGGCTGATCGGAAAAAAAAAACAGGCACCACCTGTGCGTAAAACGTGCGGAGGAATAACCAAATCAACCCAAGCACCAAAACAATAACCGGTATTCAAATCACAGGTGCCGTGCATGTAGGACGACAAAATAAACAATATGACAGCACTTCATTTCAGTGGTAGAACTGTTTTGCCATTCATATGCATCTCATGGTAAGCATTGGCACTTTAGCATTTGTTCAGAACAGCCACACCAGATCTTTGAGAGAAATAAATAAAAACTGCCACTTACGGTCGTCCTCCTGACATCTCACAACGGCTAATAGAAAAACTTGGGTTGCTACAAGTAGCAATAGAGTCCTCGAATCCACAAAGCTGAACATGTCTAAATATTAGACATGCAGGGGCCTTGGGGGAGAAAAAAGAAGGGTACGAAGGGAGCGGAGGCTTCTCTCAGTATTTAGTGTGTGTGTTCCCAGTTACAAAGCCGAACCATTCAACATTCAACCTTCCCAAAACCGATGGGGGAATCCGGTGGCAGGACCCAGACCCCAGCAGAAACTCAGCACCGACCGCTTCAGGCCAGGCACTGTAGTTTTATGTCCCCGTTGCCTTCAATGGATCTTCGTATATTCCCAAATATCAGTCCAACCCCTTACCCCCTGTCAAGCTGAAATCTGAGCCCCGTTTCCCTCCCATTTTGTCTCCCAGGTTCCATTATCCCGAGTCCCAGACCACTCCTTCTCTCATGTGCTGCTACTGAAAAGGGGTACCCGAAAACTCAAACTTTTTTTCTCCCCCCCCTCTCAAACTCCGCTGGCGCCCTCCCCCTGTCTCCTCCGCGCTGTTCATCGAAAGCAAAACGTTCCCACAATCATTTGGTGACATTACCAAAAAGAAGGCGCGTCTTTTTTTTTTTTTTTTTCCTTAACATGCTCCTGTGTGAAAAGGTTTGCCGTCACCTGTATAGTCCCACGACTACACCTCGCATCCCAGAATGATAAGAAATGCCAAGCTAGAACAGACTAACTTTTAGTTTATGTGACGATAGTCGTGTGATTGTTTGCTTGTTTTTAACAAGACACCACGCAAGTGTTGCAGCAGAACCACGGCCTACACTGCTGTGCATAACGCCATTTATTGCAAAGTTATTCGGATATGAAAATAACATAAAATACACAGACACCATGGGAATATTAAGCTGTAAATTATGCTGATCCTGGCTTATTGATGTGATGTGCTGAGATAATATGTTTTTTTTTTTTTTTGTTTTTTTTTTAATTGAATTTGGTGACACTAGGGATACCTTTTCTGCCTTGGCTTCTATTCTATTCTATTCTATTCTATTCTATTCAAAATCATGGGAGCTAAAATGATCTAATATATCTAATATGTAACTAATATCCTACAGTATACGATCACTATCAGCTCACCATTAAACTGTTAAAACTCTGGTGGCACATACTTTAAGTCCCTATAGGAATATATAGAGATGCAAATAAGAAGAAAACATCTGATGTTTGCAGAGTAAAGGCAAATATGAATGCACATTTGGATGGTCATGTTTTGGATCCAAAGGTCAAGTTTTCTTTAAATCTTTTGTGCTTGTTTTCCATTTGCACCGCTGGTTTATGTAAATAAATGATTATTTCCACACCTATCATCTGCATAAGACTGGAATCAATCAAATTCTGTCAGTGTTAGAATAGAATAGAATAGAATAGAACTGCTTTGTCCCCCAGTGTGGAAATTTGTCTGTCAGTTTATTAAAACATTTGTTCATTAGCTTTCATAACCTCCTACATGTTTTATTTCACTCTTGTAACATAATATATATGGCCCACTTTCTTAAATGAGGAATAAGTGAAAGAACAGTTTGTAAACTGCAGGGCTCTGTTTAGATCAGGTCCTCTGTTTATTGTCCGTCCAATTACTTAAAAGCACCGTCTTTCTTTCATTGCAAGATAGCAGAAAAATGACCTCATTTCAGAGATGGGTTTTGATAAGACCATCAGATTTTTTGCATGGCTGAAAAACTGAAGAAACACAGAGGTTCTGCTAAAGAGGGAGGGGCAGGGTGCTCACCTGGTTTGGATACGCTGCCCTGGCTTGTGTGAATAAAGCTTAGACTAGAGTGGAGGGGAGGAATTTGATATGATGGTGGGTACCGTGGAATTCCTGAAAACTAACCAGCCTTTGGGAAAATAAGGGGGATCCTGGCTCCAGCTGAGGGCCTATAACATGGAGATCATCAAACGAGGCTGAGCAGATAATCCTGATTTCCTGAAATGGTGAGGTTTCATATGTCTGAGATTATTTTTGACAGACATTTGATGAAGCACTTTGTACAGTCCTTTTATTTAGAGAAGAGAAAAGAAGATGTTGTATGTGTGTTTCTTCTGTCCTTTTTCCACCTGACCAAGGCGGTGGGTTTGTGCTGGTGTCCACAGTAAAGTGCATCATATCAAATTTGCCTTTAAAGATGTTAGAAATACATTCATTCAGGTGCAATTACATGACCGTTCCAACTGTAAAGATAAACTGACTCACTGAAGCTGCTGCTCTGTATGTGTCTAGCTGGCTGAGAATTGTTTGCTGGCTTTCACCAAGTTTGGGTAAAAAAAAATAGAGGCAGATTTTGATTGAACATAACTTCGTCTCCAACAAATCTACCAATCCATACAACCACACAGGCTGTTGTTCCAATACGACCAATAGGAGTGTTACAATATATGACCAACATTAGAGGACATTTTTCCCTAGGATGGCAAAGTTATTATTTAATTGACTTGCATTCATTCTCTAAAGCCTTTCCTCAATCTTAGCCATAACCAATTTATGCCTAACCCCAACCTTAACCCTTTACTTAATCTAACCCTAACTCTAACTTTAACCTTAACCAATAAACCAAACTGACCACTCAAATGACTTCACCATCCTTGGAATAAAAATTTGGCCAACAGGAGAATTTCCTACATTGGTAAACTAACAGCAACCCATGGCAGCATCTCCAATATGACCCAAAGGACCGTTTCTTGAGCTATCCAGCAAATAACTTGCTGATAACAAATGTTAGCTCATTAGCCAGCGAGCTAGCATGCTAACTACAAGGATACAAGGATACAAGGAAGTTTATTGGTCATTATACAGCAGGTTGTATAATGAAATTAAAATGTGGTTCTCTCCCTAGCCACTAAATATACAGAGCTTAGGAAAAAACAAACACTGCTCTCACTTGAGACGGGATTTGAATTTGGTTCGTCCAAGTGAAAGGCGTGTTGATTGACCCAGCTAACCCCCGACATGGACGTTGTTGCTCTCTTAATACACGTAACACTAAACCACAGAGTCATTATATACAAGACCACTAGGGGTCACTTAACTTCAAAACTTAACTATAGGGGCTCTAGTTTCGCAGACCTGGCGAGGCGGGGGCGTAGCGCAGATGCGCTTCGCCAACTGGGTGTGGCCAGGCGGATTTTCCAAGTTTGGCACGCCATGCTCGGTGGCGCAAGTACTCCGCCATCCCTCCTACCGGCGCAAGGGAGGAGAGAAGGCGTGGAGTGGGTTTGACACAGCCGATTCACATTTAACCAAACAAATGAGCCCCTGTCCTCGCCTTTAAAATGCGCTGCGCGAAGGCGTAATGAAAGTTTACACAGCTGACATGGAGGTCTACTGCCGCAGGCGGAGCGGAGCTCAGGAGACAGGCGCGGAGCGGAGACCGGCGAGCAGTGCGCACATGTCACCAAAACCTCACAGGCAGGCTTCCGGAATGTCAGGCACATGAACGATGCAATAAATACCGAAAAAAACACTATTCAATGCTACGATCACAATCAGCACATACATATACACTATATTACCAAAAGTATTCGCTCACCTGCCTTTACTCATACTATGAACTGAAGTGCCATCCCATTCCTAACCCATAGAGTTCAATATGATGTCGGTCCACCTTTTGCAGCTATTACAGCTTCAACTCTTCTGGGAAGACTGTCCACAAGGTTGAGGAGAGTGTTTATAGGAATTTTTGACCATTCTTCCAAAAGCACATTGGTGAGGTCACACACTGATGTTGGTCGAGAAGGCCTGGCTCTCAGTCTCCGCTCTAATTCATCCCAAAGGTGTTCTGTCGGGTTCAGGTCAGGACTCTGTGCAGGCCAGTCAAGTTCATCCACACCAGACTCTGTCATCCATGTCTTTATGGACCTTGCTTTGTGCACTGGTGCACAGTCATGTTGGAAGAGGAAGGGGCCCGCTCCAAACTGTTCCCACAAGGTTGGGAGCATGGAATTGTCCAAAATGTTTTGGTATCCTGAAGCATTCAAAGTTCCTTTCACTGGAACTAAGGGGCCAAGCCCAGCTCCTGAAAAACAACCCCACACCATAATTCCTCCTCCACCAAATTTCACAGTCGGCACAATGCAGTCTGCAATGTACCGTTCTCCTGGCAACCTCCAAACCCAGACTCGTCCATCAGATTGCCAGATGGAAAAGCGTGATTCATCACTCCAGAGAACGCGTCTCCACTGCTCTAGAGGCCAGTGGCGGCGTGCTTTACACCATTGCATCCGACGCTTTGCATTGCACTTGGTGATGTGTGGCTTGGCTGCAGCTGCTCGGCCATGGAAACCCATTCCATGAAGCTCTCTGCGTACTGTACTTGGGCTAATCTGAAGGTCACATGAAGTTTGTAGCTCTGTAGCAATTGACTGTGCAGAAAGTCGGCGACCTCTTTGCACTATGCGCTTCAGCATCCGCTGACCCCTCTCCGTCACTTTACGTGGCCTACCACTTCGTGGCTGAGTTGCTGTTGTTCCCAAACTCTTCCATTTTGTTATAATAGAGCTGACAGTTGACTGTGGAATATTTAGGAGCGAGGAAATTTCACGACTGGATTTGTTGCACAGGTGGCATCCTATGACAGTTCCACGCTGGAATTCACTGAGCTCCTGAGAGCGGCCCATTCTTTCACAAATGTCTTGTTTCACAGTCTGCATGCCTGAGTGCTTGATTTTATACACCTGTGGCCAGGCCAAGTGATTAGGACACCTGATTCTGAACATTTGAATGGGTGAGCGAATACTTTTGGTAATATAGTGTATCTCCATATCAACTGTCCCGTCACAGCTGATGTCAGATCAAAGGAGATTGGCACTGTTTGTGCTAATTGTGAGGTTTTGGTGATGTGCGCCAGCCAGCCAAACTTCCAATGCGCCAGCCCCGCTCCGCCTTGCGCGGAAAGTAGACGTGGTTTCAGATGGCGAGCTTTAGGCGCACCTCGGCGAAGCCTTTTGGCACGAAACTGTCACTGCGCCAAGTTGAATCTGTTGACACCTCCCCCCGCTGCGCCGCCACTCCCATCTCGGTGCAAGTCCATCTGCGAAACTTGGACACTGTCTGCCTCTCCCGTTTCGCCGGTCGAAACTAGCTCTGCGCGGGGTTCACCTCACTGCGCCACCCCGCGCTGCGCCGGGAAACTAGAGCCCTAGGTCATAATGAGCTGCGTACAAACAACCTATGGGGTTGTTTTTTGCTGGGGGACAGTCTCCAGTTTGGATTAGATAAAGCAAGGGAGTCTCAGAAGGATTTTTATTTTTATTATTGTTCCTAAACATATTGTATGCTAATGTAACTGTAAAATGTCAATAATCTGGCTTCAGTGTATGACCAGATGCGGCCACAGAGACTGTTCACTAACTGTGTCAGTCCACTTGCATGTCATCCGGGCACCATGGCCGAAGGATCAAATTTAACACCCACATTATGCAGTTAAGGGTTGTTGGGTGTGTTTCTGAATCCACTTTGGTTTCATTGGAACAGAGCAAACTGTTAGAATGATTTGTAAAATCTCATCAAACGGTCACATACACAGTTATTATTTTAAAGGCTTTTGGATGCACTTTCATCAAGGGACTGTGGCTTGATCTAGTCAACCAAAAAGTCTGGGTCTGAATGATCCTGTGCTCCACACCGCAGCGCACAGAGCGCGCTCCGCTGACTCTCAGGGAGTGGTGACGAATGGCTCAGTTTGGTGCCAAACTGGGCTCCGTTGTTGGTGTGCCAATTTACAAACACAACCGATGTTTTGATACACTGGATGCTTTACATCAAAGAATGGGTCCAAAAATGTAATGTCACTAAACCAGGAAGCTTTCAATTAGATGCACGAAGAGCCTCGGGCTTTACCAGACAATTTTTGGAGATCAGGGTAAAAGTAGTCCATGTTGTAATTAGGGTTTCAAGCTAGAATTTTACCTTGATGGGGTTTCAACCATTTCAAATAAGGTCTTATGAAACTTATAAACTCCCTTATTAGCATGGTATGCAGTGAATGAGATGCACTAGTGGTCTATAAACCAGACCAGTCAGATAAACAGCATAACTACCATTAAGACTGACATGGTGATTGGTTTAGTCATTTACTCTGGCAGCCTTGTGAAAATTAATACCACTATTTCAGCTGCCTTTTGTTTGCATATGTTTTAAATTATCACATACTTTTACTTCAATTTTGTTGTTATTGGGCCAAATACTGGTCAACAAATGAATTTTGTCTTTGATTGATGTGTGTGTGTGTGTGTGTGTGTGTGTGTGTGTGTGTGTGTGTGTGTGTGTGTGTGTGTGTGTGTGTGCAGAGTGGCCTATCATATAATTGCTCCTAATTAAGTTTGGGTTGACATAATCACCATAAAATTTGGTGGACTTGCCAAAACCTCTTTTCAGTACAAACATGTCAGTTATCACTCAAATCAATTAAAGGGGCTATGCACAGTATAATGTAATGATAGATGCAGATTGGTTGGACTGTGCAAAATGGCAAAGGATCCATGAAGTGAGGACAGTTTAGACTCAACTGACCAAAAACTTGGAATAACCATGAAATTTGATGGTTGAGTGTTTATGGTTTTTGTTGTTGGCCTGACTGACTGCACATTCTCCAACTGAAGCCTGAAAGACACAAAACAGTCAGACCAATCAGCTTCCTTCGAGGGACTACAGACGTGGCTTAGGTGATGACGACAGCGAGAAACTACAGCGTGCTGAATCGGTTAACAGAAAGAAGGATGGGACGTCAGTGTAGATTTTCCTTACAGAAATGGTAAGAATTGTGTACCAACATGCTAACAAGCTGGTGATATGCTTACCAATGCAATATGCTTACTGTCATCACAGTTGCTGCTGTTTGTTTAGCTTTGGCGCTCTCATAGAACAAAAAAGGTGTATTTGATAAATTGGACAAGTCAGTTATTCACAGACAGATGGTTGATCTAATCACCTGTTATGCATGTTTCTAAATGCCGGTTGCTGCTGCCCTTTTATGTTGCAGCAGATACAGCACTTTTGCCTTATAGTAAGTGTAGTTCTCTGCATCACTGCACCTAACAGAGATAACACATGGCCATGCCAAACAGCTGTGATCTCCCCATCAGACCTCAGAATAGAGCCCATAGGGCTGAGATTCCACTCTCTTCCCCAGCCTAACCACGTCAGAAGTAGCTGAGCTCTGTAGCGTAAATCACAGCGGCTAAGTGAACGCTCACAGACGTGCTGTGATGCACTACCTCCACCTTGTAGCTACCAGTCCAGCTATATATAAACAGCATGGGACAGTTTGGTTGTGGCCACTTTGCGGGGTCCTCAGCGCTCACCCTGTGCAGGTTGTGACCTGTGAACTTTGAACCGTGACCCCACACACTTTATTGGAAACTGGAGCAGCTGGTGCCTCCTGAGTGTGCAGCATTAGTTCTATTCTAGCCGTCCATGGAGAGCTGTGGTAGGCTGATGGGTCAAGGAATTGTACTGCAAGCCAGTTTGTTTGTTTGTCAGTGATTTTTATTGTCCAGTTTTTGTCAAGTGCAATACATAATCACTGGGTGCCGGCCAAAGGAGTATCCTGTTGTAAACATCTGCAAATATGTTGCAGACACCTGCAAGTGTGAGTGATTACTAAGTAAGCAGTGGAAAAGACTTCTTTTTTCCAAGAATTACTAACTTGATCTCTGGTATTTTACCTATCTGCTGCTAACTGCCCATTCACACTGTTGTATGTTGTGTATGTTTTTGTATGAAGCCAAATTTCCACTGAAGTGGACAGTAGAATCAAACAATCATTCAGTTCATTTATAGTAAGTTTTGCTTGGTTGGTATATTTGGTGTGGGTAAAAGTGCAGTCGAAATACATATTTAAATCTGGTCTGTTTGTTTTAATTTGCTAATGAATTAGTTGGTGTGTCTCCTGTACATAATTCCCTCGAAGTTTGTTTTCAGTACTGTCCTTACTCTCCAAGTTCACTTACAAAACGAGCAACTTGTAATTTTCAATATTTTCAGCCAATTTGTGTGGTCAGCACGCGAACAAAGCACGCGTTTAACTATGTATAGCAGATTTCATTCTAAATTATAATTGTTTTCCTTTAGTGATCTTGCGGCTTGTCCATAAACCCTGCACAACCCATGGATCAAAGGCCTTGGATCACTAACCTAGCAATTATCTATTCATAGGCTGCCGGCCTAAAATCAACCCTAGTTTTTTATTTAGTGAGTGCAGGAAGAAATTGGGAGTCGTGCTACTTCTGCCAACACTTTTGTAGACTGGAAACATGTCAACAGTTGTGAAACCAGTGATATAATGTTGTCGGACAAGAGCACATACTTGGTGTTAACAGGGTATGAATATGGGTGAGACACTGATGAGTGATGGTGTGTTTTCTGTGCACATGTTATATGTACTGTGTATGTGTGTGTTTTGTCTCAGTAAGCAACCCACATTCCCCTTTGAAGAGTGTTCTTTGAAGCCAACTTCCTTGGAAATGACACCCTTCTGAGACTGGCTGTCTACGAAAAGTATTGATGTTAATACTCCTCATCTCAATGTGCATGTGAGTGTGTGTATGCATGTTTTAAGTATTAACGTCCTTCACTGAGGTGAGACAAGACATCCCTTTGTTGCAGACAGCCTGAACCTTAATCATGTCTGGGAAAGAGGTGGACTTTAGCGTCCTGTGGCTGGATTTCGATTACGTTTTCAAAGCTTCTCTGAGGTTTGCTGACAGACATGTCCCCCTCCAACAGGGTGAGGGGTGAAGGGTGACAGAGTCCCCGATGCTTCAAAATGGATGAGAAAATAAACACTGGCACTTAAGGTATCAAATGTGTGTCATCTGAGTACCCCAACCCTAGAGTTGGAGACTAATTATTCCTGCCCACGTGTGAATAAGAGCCGCATTGTTTTACATTCTCAACAACTTTACCAGCCAGTTTGACATTTTCAGTTGTTTTTTTTTTTTTTTTTCACAGACAGATTGCTCAAATTTTTGAAGCAGTGCCTTTGTAACCATTGATTACTTCATGATCATTTGAAATTGCTAGTTGGTGAAAAGCATTTTGTCAAGTGACAAATTACAGTATTTAGCTGGGATAAGGCAGGTCTGCTGAGCCTATTACAGTTCATCCTGGAGACCTGTGCTTAAAAGGGCGAGAAAATGATGAGACGGCTCAGTGAATATAGGTCTATAGTTGTTTAGGAATGAAGTCTGTCTGGAAAGATAATCAGAGATTATGGGGGAAAAGAGGAGAAGAGGAAAGAGGGAGGGCAGAGGGGGGAGAAAGAGAGATGAAGGCAGGACAGACAGAAGGGAGTTGCAGAAAAATAGAAAAAGAAGGCGAGAGTGCGAGGTAAGGTGGGTGGGTGGGAAAAGGATCTTACAAAGATGGAATGCAGGATGGAGTGAGGGAGGGGATAGCTGAAAGTGGAGGAGAGGGTGGGACGCAAAGAGTGGGAAGGAGATTGAGGATGCAAGAGGAGAGAGAGGAGAGGCGGCGCTGCACACAGCAGGGAGAGCTTTAACTGCGGCCATATGAAATTGCCACTGAAATAACAAAGGCCATGACATCACCAGCTGGGCTGGATGTGAAAGAGCCCAGTGTCAGATCCCAGCCCGAGGACTACCTTGAGCCATAATAACATTACTTCTAATAGTCTGGTCTGGTTTCCACCACAGGGCCAAATGGGGATAGCCCAGAGGTTCTCATTACCCATGTCACTTAGCGCTCCTCTAAACAAAATCTCACTCTAAATATCATCCAATTTTCCTAGGACAAAGGTTTTCACTCCTATTAGACAGCTTGCTTTCCTATTCTCCTACCGTGTTAACTCATGTCAATGCTATTTTTGTGTTTTTGCACCATGAAAACTCAGCCTAAACAAGTGGAAATGAATTCACAGTCCTGTGTAAAATACTTTGATGTTCACTGACGGAGCACGAGGGCATGAAGGAGGGCTGGGAACTTGCAGTGGGATTTGGCTCAGACTTGGCTAAATAAACCAGTTCCACCAAACAGACTCTGGTTTATTGATTCCGGTGATTTATGGACATCAAAGCAAATACATTAATTGTGTTTGTAAGCATAAATGTTTTTACTGCTTGTGCACAAAGATTTCCTGTTTTACAGGGCATGTTCAAATCGTCCCTCCACTTTGATATGGCAATCAGCGTGCAGCACAATGTTCAGACTGTGGGACTGCAGTACTGTAATGTCTCCTTCAGATGTAGCTGTCACAGAAATCTCACTTGTATTCCAACACACAGTGTGCTACTACCAAGCTGTTGCTTCACTGCTTAGAAAAATTTGGAAAATTCAGTTTTTCATGCAGCACAAGACATTTTTTGACCTGCCAGGTTTTTTGAGATATAGCATTTTTTTCATTACGTAATGCCTTTTGACCTCGGCTTTACAATTGAGAAAGAATAAGCTGGTGGACAGATGCTGCAGCGGGACAGACGCAGGAATGTTGCCTACTGGAGAGAAGAGAGGCAAGAACGTATACTCTTACTGCTGTTTGGTCATCTTGCATCTTGGTCATCTACTTGATGCTTCAGACTGAGGGCTTGTCCCTCTGTCCAGCTTGGAGCACATCAGTCAACAACACAGCCCTATCATGTTTACGTTAGTCAATGACCGTCTCAAACAAAGCCCTCACTATTTGAATTGGCAACAGCTGACACTCAACTGTGAGCCCAAGTTGAAAAAGAGACATTCAGGAGTTATGCTTGCAATGCATGAGAACCATGTCCGTAAACAGAGAGTCTTCCTCTGTTGCAGTGAATGTAGGATGGATGGTTGGATGACACTAAACTAATGTAACAAAGAGAAAAGATTTCAAAACAACAACAACAACAACAACAACAACAACAAACAGGAACTGTTAGTGGGCCGGTGTGTATTGGCCACATGATCAGTGCGGAAGATTTAGAAAAAGAGCGTTCAAAAAAGAGAGGAAAATTGAGGAAAGCAGTAGAATGTGGCAGCATCTGTGGAAATCTCTTCAAGGAGTAGGGGGGCGGGGAGCTCGCGCTGAAATAGTCCAAATCTCTGGAAGAGCTTGGTTTCAGCGGTCCGGGCACGTGTTATTGAGACTCCTCCACTTTGGGAGAAGGGGAGAGAAAGTGAGACACAGAGGGACAGAGAAAGAGGGAGAGAGAGAGAGAGAGAGAGACAGGAGGAAGGGGAGGAGGGGGAGGATGATGAGGGAGAAGGGTGGGGGGGTGAGGAGAAGTGGAAACTTCATGTGCATTTGTGAATGCTGACGTAGACATTATTGAACTGCTTCACATATTTCAAAAGAAATTAGTCTTTGAAGTATACAGGAGTAGGTTAATCCCCTCAAACAATGACAAACCTCAAGACTGTTTACGTGAGGCGCAATACAGACAAAAATTTATGATCATATCTGGATTTGTCTATACTGGTGGTTGTACAGGTTGACAGAGGTATGAGAGAAATACTGCATCAATGGCAAGATAAACATAAAGCTATGATTAAGCTAAGATTAATCTTCTTCTCAAAGAGTATTTCTCTCCAAGCTCACTCCCTTCTCTTTTTCCCCTCTCTCTCTCCCTGTGTTTGAATGTGTCTGGTTTGTCTATCAGTGTGATCAGTGTTCCTGCCTCTCTAAATGGGCCCAGCTATGGGGATTTGGGAAGGTTTTTCTTTCGGCAGGCCCGTCTGGTTTCCTGCGAGCTGTTTTCAATACATCAATCACATCCAAAAAGTACACTATTTCATCAGCAAGTGTTCGAATGAACATTGTATCCTGTTGCTACAGCGCGACACCACATGCCAAGGACAACTATCATGCTGAACAATAAAATCACATAACATAAAAATCTGAATACAATTTTCATACATAAATTGTGAAAATTTGTCATTTTAATAAACTTGAGTGTTTTTTTTTTTTCAGGCTGTGCATCAAATAGCAATATCAAGTACTAAAGCAAAGAGGTGTCATTGATGTTCTGCAGACACACTGGAGTCTTATTTTGAAAAGTTACTGGGGACACTGAGGGTGTACAAGCTTAAGACCTGAGAGCAGCCTATTGGAGGTGAAAGTGTCCATGAAGACCTGAGCTCTCACACCTGTGCCAGGCCTTCACATCTGTTCTCCATGGCCTCTTGAGATTTCAAAGACAAGACCGAGCATTTAGCGGCACTGTAAACTGCCTGCCCATCTTTCCTCTCTCTGCAGAGTTTGTCCCCGGTGAGGTCTGGTGAGGTCAGGGACTTCATACAAGAGTTTAGCTTTTATTAATTTCAGTGTTGGTTTTAGTCTTTTTTTTGTAAAACGGGGTATTTGTCTACAAAAAAGAAGATGAACAACCAAATAACTTGACAAGGATGAAAAACCAAGACATTTTCTCTATAATTTTAGTTCATAAACACACAATACAGTTTCAGTTAGTTCTTCTGGTTTTGTACAGCCTTAGTTTCATTTTTATTTCATTTAACACAAATTGCTTTTTCACACCTAGCTTTTGTTATTTCTTTAAGTTGGTGAATGATAATCACCTTGGTTTGATGTGCAGTGTGTGAAGCTATGTGAGCCTGTTGATGGCACTGTGGTGTGCCATTCACTTTCATTTTGTGGATGCTGGATATCAATATAAAAATGCAGTTTGACCCAGCTGTGTCCTGGAAATGAAATGTAGGCCCTTGTTGGCCTGGTGGCAGCGGCGGCGGGGTGGGCCAGTCAGATTTCTATTCAGTATGCCAGACCTGTGTCAAAATCCATCATTTCCCGAAAGTTTCATCCAAAACTGCCATCATCCCTTTCCCAATCATCGATCACAGGGGGACAACAAGGAAAAATGAATTGATTTTTACTGTTGTTGAACAGGACATATAACCTTCAGGCAGCACATGTACAGCTTTGGTCAAGTGTTCTTGGGGATAAAAAAAAAACAGCTGTCATTGGGGTTGCTGGGCCCGTCTCACATAGACACTCACTGACAATGACATGAAAATGTATGTTGAAAGGCTAATCAGTGACAGCAAAGAAGTTTAATTCACGATCTAAGAGCCCAAACAAACAATCAGATCAAAGACAGTAAGGGGGAGCACTGTGACAAACTTGCTCATTGTGATCTATGTAGATCCATCTGGTAGTGATTCACTTGCTCTGATTTAAAGAGATGCTGGCAGGGTATTTATTGTCCTCGGTGATGTTTTTCCTTAGGGGAACAGATACTTTCCCTCCTCCACTCAGAAATCCTCACTCACTGCCATTAAGTATTAAGGCTGTTAGTATGTCATCATAAGACATTGAGTCACATGTAAACTTTCCCCCCTGTGCTCTCCAAACAACAAAAGTGTAAAATCCAGCTCTCTTATTATACTGAGAATTCATTCAGTCATACATGAATGTTATTCATTTTTCTCTTGGAATCTGCTGAGGAATACACAGACTGAATGAATTCCACAAGTGCTATCTTACTAGCTAAAATGTCCCCAGATGAAATTCAATTTTTAAATTATATTATTGTAGAATAAATACGAAATAAAATTAATCCAGCCATTTTGCATTGTTCTGAGGCTTTAACCGTGACGGCGTAACAAGAAACACTGCACAGCTCGTCAGAAACCTGTCCTGGTTCATGGGCGTCTCATAACTGATGGCCAAAGCACAGTCAAAACACTGCAGGCTGTATTTGTGAGGGCGCACTGTATTGTAGGGTCTCTGTAGGTGTAGAGCTCATTTCCTGCTGTAGATCAGTGTAGGTTAGGCACATGAATAGGCCTATTTATCGGAGCGAATAGGTTCTCTAGATGTAGACATGAGCAGAGAGAGAACATATTGTGGACTTGTGAGTACAGTTGGTTTGTATTGTTCATTGTTTTGAGAGAGGCTATGTAGTTGAATCCAGGATGATGCAACACCGGCAGTAAATCACACACACAGACAAATTCAACACGAATTGTTCATTTAATAAGTAGTAAAACTTATTTTTTAAATTAGGGTTCAGGACCTAAAATGAAAAAAAAAAGACAGTTTTTTTTTTTCATAGCACATCAACCCAACCCAATCCATAACTGATATAAACTGATTAATAAATCAACTTATGGTATACTGATACTTAGTTTACTTAGCAGTAATATAACAGACTATGGATTTGATTTGATTTATTTGCTCGTTCACAAGTCACAGTGCACACACAGTATTTACAATGGACTGACTGATATGAAGTTATGTTTCTACGTTGGCTCAACTGTGAACCTCAGTTGATACAAAGTTAATTAAGTTGAGTGTAATCTGTGTACAGTCCAAAAAGTGTGACTTTTTCTTTTAGGTCCCTGATTTTTGAATGTTTCAGAACTGCTGTCTAAAGCCTTTTCTTACCTCTTTAAATGCCATAGGGAAGAATTTCTCAGTTTGGGAACAACTGCAATAAAATGCACAATGTTGCAGAGGATAAAAAAACACTGAGGAGCCATTATTTTAGCGCTGGTGTCTGAAGTGCAGCACCCAGGTGGACGTAGAGAGACAACAGCTGCAGCGCTTTGCTGAACTCAGCAATGTTGCCCCATTCTCTCGTCCACATTCCTGCCCTCAGGAACCCTCAGAGAAACCTGCTCTCTCTCTCTCTCTCTCTCTCTCTCTCTCTCTCTCTCTCTCTCTCTCTCTCTCTCTCTCTCTCTCTCTCTCTCTCTCTCTCTCTCTCTGTCTCTCTCTCTCTCTCTCTCTCTCTCTCTCTCTCTCTCTCTCTCTCCCGGCCCTTGTTTTAGAGCAACAGCTGCATAAGCAGACCTGTGCAGGCTGGGCTCCCCTGACCGATTGTGGACCTCCACACCTTTGACAGGCTGCGGTGATAAACTTTTGACAAGGTCACTTGCAGAAGCCTCACAGGTTCAAGGAGTAAAATGAAGTAGAGTGTCACGCAGCTTTGGTGCAGGAGGAAGGATCTCAGTGATGTTTAGGGAGCAGCCATCCATCTGCCAGTTCCTCAGTTTCAGATCTCTCTCTCTCTGTGTCTCTCTCTCTCTGTGTCTCTCTCTCTCTCTCTCTCTCTCTCTCTCTCTCTGTCTGTCCTCTTCCTCCTCTCCCACACTTTATTTGGACGGTTCAATGTTAACACACAACTTAGTGTCAACTTTGTCTCAGCTGAGTTTCTCATTTCAGTCAGTGTTGATACTTAACTTCATACCATCCTGTCCAGTGAAAACACACAGCTGATTTTTAACATACCATCAACTCTCTATCAGATAGGGTTAATAACATTTTGACAGTCCAAGTAAAGTGACACTTAACAAACCTCTGTATGGACCCAGTGTCATGTTTTAAACCCAGACTCTATATGAATCTCAGTGTTACACATCTCAAGCTGAAGCCATCAATTATGATAATGAAAAAGAAAAATATATCAAAGGAATACAATCACTCTTCCAACCAGATAATTATTCATCAAATGACAGGCAGCCTCAGCAGCCTGAGCTTTACCATACCACACCTACATTTGGTACTAATTATAAGGCTGGAAGTCAACTAAATTGGTGTCAAGTTGCAAAGAACATACAGTATAGACTCATGTGCAAGCACACACACACGTCTGCTCCCCCCCCCATCTCTCTCTCTCTCTCTCTCTCTCTCTCTCTCACACACACACACACACACACGTGAACAGGCATGTATACAAACAGGTTACTGTATACATATAAATGACTTTCTTGTCACTCTTGTCCAGCGAAGCGAGCTGTATTTGAGCAGGGGGACATATAAAAAGCAGCACAGCTACTGGCACACCATGCTTTGAATGGAGCAAGTATGCTTGTATATTTTGATAATAGGGTCATGCCGCACAGTCTACTGTAGGTCGGGCAATCCACCAATCAGAGTCTCCTTTTTAGGGGGTAATAGTGGGGTTAAAGCATGCCAACGCTTCAGATGACAGACGTTTGACCAAAAACATGCCATTAAGTCAAAAAGTGCCGGCTTTTTTTTCCTTGAAAGTACTTTTTGAGGGGGCGTGTACTCAGCCCGTGGCAGTCATTCAGTTTGCAGTTAAATACAACGGCTGTACACACAACTTTATTTTTGGCTCATGGCACAATTATGTGTAAATGCCCTTTTTATATTACAAACTCACGCTTGGCAGGAAAAAAGCAGTGGCCTATTCCAAAACGCTTTGAGTCAAGGAAAGAAAATGAAAGACATCAGAACATATTGCAGAATATAGAATTAAGATATATTAAGACCCATGCATTGTAGGATCTTCTCTAAATAGATGTGACAGCTTTCAGCAAAATGTTTTAAAGCCCGGGTGAGCTGCTTTCTACCAGTAAATTTCTATTCTATTCTATTCTATTCTTTCTTTCTTTCTTTCTTTCTTTCTTTCTTGTACAACATGACAGAATAAAGTCCTCTCTTTCCAACAGCAGTTTTCACATTTTCTTTTTGCTTGCACTGAAATGTACCATCATATTTCTTTGTAGCGCTTGCAAATTCACTAGAAATTCCTATGCCTGGCACAGACTCTGTGCTTCTCTCAGAGGAAAGTATCATGAAATGCCAATTATTTTGCTCTCAGATGTGTTGCAGAATACAATAGGGTTGCATAATCACAGGGCAAATGGTGCCGGCTGCTGTAAATGGAATGTTCCACTTATAACGGCACAGTTAAAGCTTCTGGCCAAAAACCATGAATCATGGGACAGACATACATCCAGGAGAAGAGAGAGAAAGAGAGAAAAGGGGAAGGTAGGAGAAGAAGGCAGTGGAGAGAGAGAGAGAGAGAGAGAGAGAGGGAGAGATAAAATGTCATTTTTTTCTTCTCTCTGTCTAAGGTGTTGTGGAAAATAAATGGAAACTCTTGGCATTGGTTTGCTTGCAAGAGCTTTGAATTTGAAGTGTATTAGCAAGCAAGATAGTGAGGTAGTCCAACAGAAACAGCACCCCCAGTTTGAGGAAAGGAGGACAGCTCTCCTTTGGAAAACAAAGACACATTGAGAGGTCGTGTCTGCGTGTTGGACTGACGAACCGATTCCTGGTGCCTCAAGCTGGATTGTATTAGAGGAGAGAGAAAGAAAAAAGGTAACCTTGGGCTTTAATGAAAAACAGAGGAGCTGTGGGTTCTCTCTGTCCTGTCCTGTTGCGGGACATCCTCAGTGTCGCTGCACAGGATTGGCTGGAGGCATTTTGTGAACAATAAGCACACTGTATCTTATTCCCCTGACATGTTTTTTTCTCTCTGCCCCTCTATCTGTCTTCCTATTTGTTTCTGACTCTTTCTTTCTTGCCCCTACACACATGCACACACAAACACACACTCCAAACGCCGCACCGCAAATTGATTGAGTAGGAGAGATTCACTCCTTTCCAAGTCTGAACCGTCACACCACTCCAAGTTGTGAAGGATCTCCCCACCTCAGCTCATCTCAGCTTCCATCTGGAACCGTTCCCTGAAGACAACCCTGCTCAAGTGCTCTACAGTCCTCTGTTGTCAGCACATCTGCTGTGCTCTAACAAGTCCGAAGAAAAAAAAGAAGAAAGACAAAGGGATAAGTGATCAATGAGAAGACAGAAAGCGGAGAACCAAAAACTTCCTCAAAGTTACAGCTATTTGCAGATCAGTTCAGGCTTGACCTCAAACAAACCCCCTTCACAAAAAGCCCTCTCAAAGTTCAAAGGTCAAAGAAAGTGCTTACAATAGACTAAAAAAATGTTCACGGATGCTGCATAGCAAAGTGAAAATATAACCTACAGGGATAACAAAAACATTTTGCTTTACCCTTTCTCCCCCTGTAGCTACAGGTAAAAGCTTTCACCATGATAATGCTGAAAAAAAAATGACCATCTGGAGGATTTCACAGCAATTCCTCAGTCTACCAGAGAGGGTGTTTGTTCAAGAAAAGGGCTTTGCAATGAATTCAGGGGTGGAAGCCCATTTGCAGGCAGGCCTGCTACAGCTCTCTGACATTTCAAACGCTCTGCCCCCCAGCTGAATCAATAAAAGCCAGAGCTGTCACAATGGTGCTCTCCTGACCCCCACCCACTCAAACACCCACTCACACACGTGCATGTGCATGCTCACACTCAAGCGCATACACATATGCTATGTAGACACATGCTCACACGAGCACATATACACACACACACTCGCACATGCAAGCCACAAGACCCTTCCCAAATACGTGCATTCCTCACACCCTAATGAGAGCAGCGGCTCTTTCCTCTCCGTGCCCTCTGGACGAGGAGGGGTCCGGTTACGTGAGTTCGGCCCTCCGCTTCTCCTCCTGATTCTCCAGACGAGTGCTGACATCACGTTGTCAACTCTAATGATGGATCCATGCCAGCTATAACAAACTTCAAGGTTTACTGGGACACAGACAAAAAATATATAATGTTTAATCCTGCCAAAATGAAATGAATAGTCATATTTTTTTGCACCACTGTAAATCCAGCCAAAGAGACTAAACATCAAACCAGAAAGTGACACAGAGTATGCTTATCTTCATTTAGTGCCAGCATCAGTCTTTCTGCTCCTCATTTTTCCTCTTTGTCTAACATGGAATCTACAAACATGGTTCACTGGTATTGCATTTCCCATCTTTTTTTTAATGTGACAGGAATTATTCTTTGTTAGTTAACTTTTAAACTGTTCTCTTGAACCCTGGACTGAACACCAACAATGCTGACAAATGACTGCAATTTGCAGAGCTCCCTGTTGTACATCAGCTGATTTAGGGTGTTGAATCAAGTCACCCACTGCTTGCACTGAGGGTCATGAGAGACCACCAATAGTCATCAGTCAAACCTCAAGAAAGGAGGGCGCTTTAAAAATAGAGTCACTCTGCGGTCAAACTTTCAAATTTATAGCAGGCGCACAAATCCAAGGCACTGGCAAACAAAACAGAAATGCAAAGTACTTGCAAACATACACAAACACACACACAATTGGAGACACACACGCATAAAGATGCATACAAACACATGTTTGAGCATCCACAGGCATGCACATACGCCCATCAATGTGCACACATGCAAACTTACGTAGACACACACTGGCACACTCAAACACCTATTATGTGCAGGCATACAAAATGCATGCACACACAGACTCACTTCAGCGTTAATATGTTTTATTATGTGTCAAGTGGAGGAGACTTAATGACCCGAATAAAATTAAAATCTGTGATCCCCATTACTTGTCTTACTATGAGAAAAAGAATAATAAACCTGTCTGTCTAAGAGTCTCTAAAAGAAAGTTTCACGGTTGTATTTTTTTGTTAAAGCCATTCCATGTAGGCCTACAATACTTGCCTCAATATATAGTAGTATAGAAATCAAATTTGGTAGCATATTACAACGGCTCTCAAAAAAAGATACAATCTAAGTTTAAACTGGTTGTGTTATTCTCTCAGTTTACTCTGGTTATTCTGGGATATGATTTGATATAGAATTAAAACAGAAAAAGGACTTGGGCCACCTACACATGATCAGCTGTAAATCCACTCTGCGCTGGCCTCTGGAGGGAGTGATGTCGCCCAACCCTGCGGCAGCGATACCTTGGGAGCTGCAAACACAGCTCCAATTTTCCACTTTGCACCGTGCTCAAGGTTTGATATATCTCAACTTTGACCTTTCAAAATGCGTCCACTCAGATTCAAGAGACCATCAGCCTGAACATAATCTTCTACGTTATAAGCCGTAAATTTAAAAGGCATCGCAACCTTGACAACAAGTCAATGCATGGAGAGTGTCAATAGTCAGGTTTATTTTCCTGTGTTGCTGACAGCCAATGTAACTGACTTTCAGTGCTAACTTTGTGACACAGCTCAGACCTCTTACCATGTGGAAGCACCATTACTTTGACTGGCTCTACTTGTGTGTACAGAAACAAAGACTACAGACACTGTCCAGTGCCACAGCGATTTGCTAGGTGTGCGACATCAGCTGCTGCTGTCGTGGGAAGTTACACCTCGGGAATAATCAGGGTTAACACATCATTCACCCAATGTGAAATGCACTGGTAAGTTAGCTGTTTCTGATGCTGCCTTCAAATGGGGTTATTTACTGTGTACATGAGACGAGTTCAAATGAACACCCCACTCCGACCAACTCCCCTCCGGTGGTATTCATACCTTTGGAAGTGGAAATTTTCTGAAAGCTCTGGGTTCATGATATCATCTACATGACTTCCTATGTTGCGAGGAAAGCATCAGTGGCATAACAGTATGTTAGTCAAGATGTTTCATAAGCATTGCCCGAACTTAATAAGGTCTACCTCTGTTTGTGGGTACTGCAATTTGCTAACTCAATATAGTCATAATTAAAGCATTCTCCTGCAAAAACAATGCCCACATTAGCAACCACACTGCACGACTTCACATCCAACAAACCCTCAGCATCCTATTCTGCTCTCCTGGGCCTCAACCATAACTTGTTGCTACTGTTTACTGACTGATTCTTGCTGTTCACACATACAATAAATTACCAACACTTTTCCATGTGCACTCATTCACACAGGGTATAACAATGCCAGATGACAGGAGAGAGGTAGGTGCAAAAAAATGTATCTAGATAATTGTGAAAAGGAAAAAAACCCAACAAACTGTGTCAGGAAATGCTCTTATAATAATAACAATGTTATTTTCAATGTCAGGGCCAACTGTGTTCTTTTGTTATCTTTTTAATTTGAAAAGATGAATTCCACACATCAAAAGAAAATGTAACACTAACTGAGAAATCCATCTTCCAATCCAAGTCGGGGTTTGATTGCATATCGGTTGCATCTGCTGTGATTGGTTCTCACGTGTACACAAAAGCTTTTCATCACAAGACCGTACACGTTGGACGTGGTAATCTCACGGCTCGCGTTCACACAGCTCCCCTGCCAGAACACTCCTGCCAGCTGAATGAAATCAACATAAGACATGGCGACAACAAGGCCAGTGTAGTAAACTGCATACAATAATTTCTAGAAAAATGATGTTAATGGCCATATATTTTCATCTCTCCATCCCTCTCTCTATCCATATAGCCCTCCTTCTTTCCCTCCTTTCTTCTCTCTATAGACTGGAAGAGAATGTATCAGCCTTTAGGTCAAAATGGGTGCTCTGGTACACTGTGTTACATGGATGAAAGAAGCGCTCAGAGACCCACAGAATAAAATAATCAAAGCATAACAGATTTACGTTATGCTGCAGAAATACACGGTCAAAACAATGTGGGATCACACACAGTGTGTTCTGCTTGTTTTGAAAAGTGATACTTGTGTACACATATTTCCGTGTCCTCTCTGCTTGCATCCCTCAATCCCTCCATCTCCCCCACTCTCTCTCGCTCTCCAGGTTAGTTCTCTGGCCGACTCTGTAATCTGGCTGAACGCGGGCCACATGGCCCTGTATCTCGTGAGGAGATCCCTCTGTGTGGCCGCTCAGTCTTTTCACCCAGCGTCTAAGCCTCTTAGGAATGCTGAACTCTCAGACTCGGGCTGAGTGTGCAAAGTGTGTGTGTGTGTGTGTGTGTGTGTGTGCAGACCATTCATAAATGATTAAGTACACTACAAATAATGGCCCGTTTTCATTAAAGTGCAGACTGAAGTAGCATGTGAAGGCCACATATTATTGTTTTTTTTTTGTTTTTGTTTTTGTTTTTTGCAAGCATATACAACATGAAGGGTTTATACTGTTTGCATGTATGTAGCATAAGGGATTTTTGTCCAAAAGCAGCAAGAAAACAACATTGTTGTTCATAGTGCTGGCCTTTCTTCAGAGTTTTAGAGAATTATGTCTCTGAGTCACACGTGGTAATCCCACAAATTGGGCCAGATGAACTCATTAACCTTGGTGCTGGTGAAATGGGTCAATACTTGCATCACAAATGTTTTTCATAGTCGTTTCCTGGTAGGCTGAGGCTGTGTGATTACACAGTGGTCAGCATAAAGTTGTGCCGTTCTCAGTCACACGGTTGAAGGTTCACTATGCAAAATTACCAATGGCTGATTTAAGTGAGAAACATTACATTCAACTGACAAAAAATGTGGAACAAATGCATAACTTACCAGTGAGTCAGGCCAATGATGAGAACTGAGGGGAGGTTAGAAGAATAAAAGCTTTGTTTGGATTGTCCCCACTCTTAAGTGTGAAATTAGTTTTTCTCTCCCTGACAAAACCAATTGTTTGACTCAGGAGAAATCAGCTGATCGGCCTCTGTCTGCATACTTCAGATTCTCGTAGGTTCATGATGTTTTTACATCCTATGATGACAATAAAAGCATTTAAATGAAAAATTACACATCTCAATTTCCCATCCCTTTAAGGGTAGGGTTAGGGTTTCATCTAATAACTACCTATTAGCTGTGTTGTTATTAACAAATTTGTTAAATTATGTTATGGCAAAGCCACCATTTTTTATTTGAATAAAACTCAGTGTATTATTTTCAAAATTCCAGTGAAGTTTTTTCCAGTAGCTGTGCATCAGGCAGCATCATAAGACTTTGGCTTCATCTTGATTTTGGTCTCTCTTCCTATATCACCTGCCATTTTGGAATCTATGCACCTGTGGCTGACCACCTTATGGACTTTTTTTTTTTTTTTAACTTTGTCTCTCAGTTTTGCAGCCTCTGTCAAAGTCAGCATCCTCTTCCCTGTTGTCATTATATAATAGTTATTATTGTCATCACCATCATCTTCACATACTGAAAGTGAAATGCAGACAAAAGGGTCATGTACATGACAGATACAGTATTAACAAAGAAATTCTTGTCAATACTGTAGTTTACATGCATTCATCTCAGAGATTAAAGTTTTGATCTCCTGGACAAAAAGGATGACAAATACCATCTTCTGATGGTAAGATAATAAAAGTGAACCCTCTTGATGAGCAGCATCACAGCTCTCCACAGTACAGGCTTTAACTAGACTGCCTCACTTGTGTGTTTTTGCTCCTGTCCTGTTTAAAGAACTACCAGCCCAGGTTGAGTGGCAGGACAGGGTGGAGGTATTCACTGTGGCACCTCAGGTATTTCATATAGGAGAACATGGCCCCTGTAATTATACCGACCCTCCACCTCCCATCCCACCTTCCTTCCATTCCTCCTCCTCCTCCTCCTCGCACTCTCACTTTGAAACCTCAGATTCTCATCAATGGCCTTTTTGAGCAGGGCTGTTTGGCCATAAACATTGGCTTAAAAAAGAAGCAGAAGCATGTTGATGGTGGCTGATTTCCAACAGCGGTGGTGGAAGTGTGAGCGGAAGGAAAGGGAACGAGGGATGGAATGAGAGGATGAGGGATGGAGGAGGGAGTGATGGAACGCAGGAGTAAGGACAGAGACAGAGAGACAGAGAGGGAAAGAAAGAGTGTGAAAAGTGAAAAGACCTCTTGCTTTAGTTTGTGGCATCCTTAGGTGAGTCCAGTGGCAGTGGTTATTGAGAGGCTGGACTGTGCGCTCCCTCCCCAACCCGCTGACACAATGGGGCTCTGTGTGGTGGACCTGTGGAATGCTGGGAGATGGCAGGGCAGTGGGGAGAATAAGGAGTGGGGGCAGGTTTGGGAAGGGAGGGGGGCAGAGTTGGGTATGTGGTGTACCAGTAATGGGAGGAAGGGGAGAGAGAGATGGAGAGAAGCAGCGGAGCATATATAAGTATACCTCCTCCCATCTGTTAGGCACTTTGTGGTGTTCCTGTCGAAAACAAATTGAGCATAAAACATCTTTGTATCAGAAGTAATACAGTTTTTAAAAATAAGAATAGTGAGGTGTCCAGCACTGAGCAATAGCAAGCTATTATCTTTTCAGCTGCACGCAGTTTGACTGCAGCCACTCTGAACTGCAATAGCATAAAAAAGCACAGGGACAACTGCTCATCCTGTAATCGGTCTCTTATTTAGAGATGTTTATAATCAATGTCTTGGTTATAATGACTGATTTTCCCTTAATGGTGCAGTATGTGAAACTGATGAGGATATATGTAAGGGAGGACTGTTTATACTCAGGACAGGATTCATGGAGAAACGACAGAATTTATCACTGTGGTGGGCTGAGCATGAGAACCATGTAGACTCAACCACCACGTTCCATGATTATTCCACCTTTTTTTTTATTATTATTTATTTATTTATTTGGGTCTGTTGATTCTAAACGGTCCTCATTTAAATTTGATTCTCTGCAATTTTATCCTTTATCAGATAAATAAAGTTGCAATGAA